>NW_010287704.1:0-20299 GCF_000700745.2 Antrostomus carolinensis
GGACACGCTCCAGCACCTCCATGTCCTTCCCATTTTCTGCTTTCCTTAGCACCTCACAGGTAGTCTGGAGGGATTTACTGGACAGTAATCCTCCATTCTGCCAGCTGCTCTGTGACTGTACAGGCCTTGGCCTTATCTTTCCTAGCTTTTTCTCCAGACTGAAGAATTCAAACCTTTTCAGTTTATGGAAGGCAGCTGCTGCATCCCAAAGCTCGTTGGCCATTCTTTGTGCTTTCTAACTGCACACGCTGCTCAAAATGTAGGTGCACCAAGGCTTTATATGGCCACAAAATGATACTGTGTAGTGTGTACAGTATAGGGACAGTATAGTACATAAGCATACCCTGGTGCTCTCCTTCTCTTGATGGTGCCCCATATTTTGGCAGCTTCTTTGGTCAGTGCACCTAAGCTCCCCTGCCTGCATTGATTAGGTCTCTACTCATTAGTAAGGGAGCCAACAGCAGCTAGCTTGGAGGCAGACACCAAGAGATACACAACTTGAGTTTTACCCCTAATGATTGTGTCAAAGTGGTGGCACAGTGAAAGAACAGCAGGTGCAGTGCCTGTGGTGCCATTCTCAAAGAACGTACCCTTCTGCTGAAACAGTGTGACTTTGAAAGATAGTTGCCAGGTCTAGTCAAGTTTGTAGTCTAAAACAGATAAAGGGGAATTTTGAGGTGCCAGAATCTTTGCAATAGGGTAGATAAGGCAGTGATGCTGAAATAAAACATTTCTGTGGAGACAGAAGTGTTGTAAACAGGCCAAAAGATGAACTAAACATGCACAGAAGAAAAGTTCAACTCAGTGGCAGTGACAAAGGTTTTGACAACCACCAGAGGACTCCTCAAGAGACCGGAGAAGACTTCAGTGTGCATGCAAAAAGGGCATTTACATATATTAATGAGTTCTTGGAAATGTAATGAATATGTTAATAATTTCTTAGAAAAGTAATGAATATCCATGTTTTGATAGTATAAAACTTTTGTAGACAGACGAGTCGGTGTGCACGATAGGTGGAGTAATCCCCTGTGCATCTGGCACTGTAATAAAGAACTCCTGCTTCTTAGGACTACATTGGTGTGAAGAACATTCCCGATTTCGGTGACACCTGATCATTTGAATACATCCCTCACAAGATCATAGAGTCATAGAATGGTTTGGGTTGGAAGGGACCTTAAAGATCATCTTGTTCCAACCTCCTGCCATCAGCAGGGACACCTTCCACTAGACCAGGTTGCCCAAAGCCTCATCCAACCTGGCCTTGAAAGATATCACACTGGTGTAGAGCAGAATCTGAGGGCCAGGATTCTGATCCCTCTGGCAAGTACTGTGCATCTAAAACATCTGGTTTAGCTGCCAGGAGAATTTCCCATCAGGAATACAACAGCAGGACTGTCAAAAGTTAGTAAGAATAAATGAATGGCACTGATTTAGAAAAAATATAGGATACCTATCTTTAAATCCATGTCTGTTGTCAGCATTTGGTGGAACTTTTCTGCAGATCAAACAATACTCTTTGGAGTTGTACAATTAGTAGTGCAAGCTGTATTATCTGTTGAACAAGCAACACAATGAGCATAAGAAATCCAGGTGGTTTCTAAAGGTTGCTAGGGATAAATTGTTACGACACTTGGTGGACGAGTCATCTAGTTCAGCTGGACACCCTCCTGGATCTAGTACTCGCTACCAAAGAAGGACTGTTTGAGGATGTGATAATCTAGGGCAGTGTTGGCTGTAGCAACCACGAAATTGTGGCATTCAGGATCCTGAGAGGAGTGAGAAAGGTGAATGGACTACAGACCCTCCAAGAGAATTGACTTTGGATTATTGAGGAATAGGTGAGCTGAGACTCTGTGGGAGACTGCTCTGAAAGATAAAGTTGCTCAAGAGAGCTGGCAGCTCGTTAAGGATATCTTCCTCCAAACACAAGAGCAGCCTGTCCCAGCAATCAGGGAAATAAGTAGAAGTGTTGGGAGACAAGCTTGGCTAAACGTAGGACTTGTGAGTGAACAAAATCTATGCATACAGGAGGCAGAAGGAAGGACAGACTACTAAAGAGAAATATAGAAATACTTCTGCAGCATGCAGGGGTGGTGTTGGGAAAGCCAAAGCTCAACTAGAATTGAAACTGACAAGGGACATCAAATGCTGTCTTCACTGGAGAGGTCTCCCAGGCCTCTGTGCTTAGAGACAGGGTTCAGAGACAGGCCCGAGTAACGAATCTCTTGAGAACCCTCAGCCCACACAAGTCCACAGTGGCCTGTGTTGGAGGGGCCTGAAAGCTGGCTGATGTCACTGAGCAGACATGCTCCGTCATCTTTAAAAGACTGTGGAAATCAGGGAAGGACACGTCCACATTCAAGCAGGCACTTTAAGCAACAGACTAACCACTCACTCAGCAGGTTACTGAGGCAGAAGGAAAATGCCATTGAGAGTGTTGCTCTTCACCCAAGATGGGTCCTGCCATCCTTCCCTGGCTTAAATAAACTTGCCTCTATTCAGTGTGCTACACTGTCCTCAGCCAGTCATCCCTGGGGTCTCTGAGGGCAGGGCTCTGGCCCTGGTATCCACAGATACCTGGAGGACACATAGCAAGGCTTCAGAAATGTTTGGATTAGGCCTGAGCAGGAACCTCTTCTTTTTGGAGCTGAGAATGGGAAAGAGATGTGGAAAATTATTGTTAGTCTAGAAAAAGTCATGGATCCTCAAGGCTGCTGAACTCATTGACTTCCATGGGGATTAAGCATCTAAAGTCTGGAGAGGATTCAAGACTTAAAATAAAAGGGATATGTCAGAGAAAATAATGCAAGGAAATTAATAATAATTACTATTAATTAATCATTCTGTGTTTGTTACAGAGTTTCAATACAAAGTATCTGAATGCAAAGCCTGATGCATAATGCCTGTAAGGCGGCTAAAAAGGGAGGTTGGGCAGTTGACTCTTCAGTGAGCACTGTTGCATCTGCTCCCTGAAGAGGCAAAACCAGAATTTCATCACGATGGGTAAAGCCACAGCTGCACTCAGAGACTAAATACAACTTTTCAAAGACTAGATGCAATTTTTGACAAGTAACAAGAGCCAAGAAAATATCCAGCAAAGCACCTAAGAGAACAGGAGGGTCAGTGGTCTGAGACCACATACCAACAGAGTAGGTACTGGAATGTGAGAGTGGACAGAGCAGAAAGCCAGAGGAAGCAGCTGACAGACAGGGCTTCAGGTCAGGTCTTTGAATACCCGTGGGCACAGTGAGCTGATGGAGAAGACCAACGGTGCTAAATCAGAATGAGCCCCAGGCTGTATTGCTGAAACTCTGGCCATTAGGCTGCAGCAGTTTTTATTTGATCCCAGCTGACTTAAAGCTGATTTTATCCACTCCTGTGATCATGGCCTTAGACTTTGAATAGCTTTGTAAGATTTTTTGTTTTGTGCATGTCCACTGGCAGCTCACAGGGTGAGGCACTAAGTGCTGGCAGCTGAGTGATGTCCAAATGGCAGCCTGAGTCTATGTGTGGGTCTGGACCTTGTCTGTGCCTCTTCCCTGGAGAAGTGGATCATGTTTGGTGCAGACAATTTGCAGAGAATTTAGCTGAAAACATTAGCATGTCTCTAATCACACAAGAACCATATTTTTCAGGGATATACAATGTGTCTGACTTAGCTCCAGTTTTTATGGAATTAAGTTCCTTCCCAAAGCAGACATGTCCTACAAGCTGAGCCAAACACTGATATTGAAAAGATGTGAGAGTAATTACCCATTATGTGGGTAGCTAAAAAACAATAATTACATTTTAATGTAAGCCCTTATTCTGATACAGATATCCCTTACGCAAAATTTTACTTCAGAGCACTAAAGCCTGTTAAACCTATAAGAAACTGTGAACATGCTTTTATCATGGAAATGTCGGGCAACTTTAATTATAGGAATTACTGTACTGTGCTTCTCTAATGAATATGTGGTACTGGCATAGTGGGTGGTGTGACCTAGTTAAGGGAAGTGATTTATCAAGAACATACCTCCAAAAGTTACACTCACTAGACCTTAAGAGCCAGCAGGTCACAGTGTGTTCTCTATTCATGTTCTAATTAGAGCCCATACTTCTCCAGCGTCATTAACATAAGAGAGGAAAATTAACAGTTTTATCCTAACAGAGTTTGGAGGCCAGATTCTGATTTAATTTACCTTCAAGTAAGTCTATAATAATACCAGGGTAAATGTGATTCTGGCACTTTATTATTTCAATAAAAAGTAAACTGCACCCACACCAACTTTACAGTTCCTGCGACTTTTAGAAATTAATTACAAGAGTTATCTGTACCCTGTGAGCTTGTCAACTTGCTGATATAACTAGAATCTATTTTGGGTGCATGCCATTAAGATACTATAAATGCCATACTTTCTGATTAGTACTATTGTTAGGTCAGCATTTCTAAAGGGACATGGCCTAAAAGTCACTATGACTTTGACAAATTAAATATTTTTCCATGGCTGAGCTCTCAAAAAAAATTTTAAAACCACAACATCCCCCCCACCCAATTCACCATGTTTGAAGGCTTTCAGCTTCTGAGACTTTGTAATTTGAATGAGCTCAGACCCTGAAGGATTTGCAGTGTTGTGTTCCATAGCATGATAGTAATAGCATCACTTGGCATTTTGAGCCATCGCTGTAAGCATTCATCAGCAAGAAACAGAGGCCCTGGAGTGAAGACAGCACCATTGTTAATCATGATCTCATTTCCAACTCTGTCACTCTACCAGTGTCCTGGACAACAAGGTAGTCACTAGGTGTTCACACCATGTTGGTCAGTAGATATACCACCTTGTCTGCTGTTGGTGGTAGACCTGGCTCAAGCAGAAAGTTGTACCAGAGGCCTCCAGAGGTCCCTTCTACCAGCACTTCTATGATTTTCGGTGATACAATGATCATTATGAATTGGGAATCATATCCAGGACTCCGTGTAAATCAGGTTCTGCTGCAACTGATTCAGTTGAAAACTGATTTTTTTAACTTGTCTCTGCACTGATGGGGTTATTCCTCAGAGGACTCATGGCACGAGAGAACTACCAGGGACAAGGAACCTCAGGAAGGATAGGGCTTCCTTTTTTGACAGCAGCATTGATTTATGCCAAACTCAGCTGACCAATGTCACAGTCTTTCACAGCTGCCAGACCATTTCTATGGGTCTTCTAGACCCACTTCAGAATATTTTGTTAGACTCCTAATCTCTCTTGTGACTGCTGAAACCTCCTGTGACATCTTGACCCTCAACCAGAAACTGCTGTTAATGACATTGGGTTATTGAACAACTGCCAAGCCACAGGTTTACAAACATTTGCTTGCTAGAAAATAAAATGATAAAGAAAACACAATTGATGATGTGATTTCAAGGCACATGCAATTGCAAAGACCGTGCTTCATTGCTGGGAACTAATGGTGTGCATGAGCTGTTGTGAGGGTCTTTAACAATGTGACAGTGATGTTGGTTACCAACATTTGGGTTTTCAGAGGTTCTAGCTCAGCAGGTGATTTCTTATGAAATATTTATTTCCCACTTAAGGAGGACTGAGCTGTAGGTTTTCCCCTAAGGAAGGAAAGCCAACAGTCTTCCTTCAGCTGTAAGGAAAGAGGTCATCTCCTGACAGTTTTGATGAAGTTTATGCGAGGAACCAACCACGTACACACCCTACACCCTGTCTTTTCTCTGGCATCTGGTATAGTTCCAGAAGGCTTTCAGGCTGTTATTAAATTCATTTCCTTCTAATATCCCCTTCTGCAAGGATTCACAATGATCGCAGTCAGAAAATGTACAAGGTCAAATACTTGCTATGGTGAAAGGATCAATAGGGACTATCAGAGGATTGATTCACCAGTGACGCTACTCACATGCTCAACACACTGCAGAATTGAACCTGGCATATAAAAATAAGGGAATATTATGGGGCTTTCTCAGCATTTCCAGGAGCTCTATGCAAATTCAACTGCAGACCCTGTGACAGCATGGGGCAATGCTCCACTGACAGGAAGGGGAATGTTTTCACGTTAGTTGCTTTGCATGGAACAAATAGCCCAACAGAGTGAAACTCTGGAATTTAAATGACATCCTGCTGGCACACAGCCCTGCTGATCTGGGCATCGCTTCTGGCTGAGCTCAGAAGAGCAGCCTGATCTCCATGGGCCACCACGCAGCTGTCTCCTCTGGCTGTGGTGTGATCTCCAGCACCCACTAGATGGTGGTCTAGGATAAAGAGAAGGGGCTTCCTGGGCCCCAAGAACCCAGGTGTGCTTGCCATGGGGGGCTGAAGGGATGTGCCAAAACACAGGACCTGTGGGCACAGACCTAAAAATGCCATAGTGGGGATCATAGAAGCCACCTCCCTGGGGAAAGCTGATGTTTTCTCCTGGAGAAAGCAAGCCGGGTCACTCCAAGTTGTGACTCACTTCCAGCAAAGTGTGTGCAATGGCAACTAAGCCCAGCCACAAAGAAATGCCTCAGGAGAGTTCACAGTCTGCACTTCACATCTTTAATTCACTTGAATTGTAGTTCACATCCCTAATTCACTTTTATGGTTGGACTCGATGATCTTAAAGGTCTTTTCCAACCAAAACTATTCTATGAAACATGAATGCTGCTCCTGAGCTTTGACTCTCCAGGCACACTGGTCCAGGACTCAAATCAATGCACTGGTGGTCCTCATAGCTCTGTGTGGGTTCTACAGGATGATGGAGCCTGAAAGCATGAGGAAGGCTTTCAGTAATTAGGGCTATTCACGGGCTGAACTAAAAAGCTCAGGAATCTCACTCACCTCCCTGCATTCCTGGGAGACCCCGGCCGGTTGGGCATGTGTTTGGCACAACCCAAGAGCTGAGGTGCAAACAGCATTTCCTCTGCAGCCAGCACAGCGTGCAAGCAAAAAGGGAGGTTTACACCCATTCTCTGACAGGACCAAAGAGCTTTTTTTTCTAGGATGTTGTTTTCTTGAAGTGCTTTCCCAAGGTAGTGGAGCAATACTGGCACATGGACCAGTGGTGAATCTCCATCCTTGGAGAGTTTCGAATTCGAATGGACCAAATTTGACTGGGTAACCTGATGTAACTTTGAAGCCAGCCTTGTTTCAAGCAGCAAGTGAAAGTACACAATGTCCTGCCCTATCTATATCTTTCTATGATTCTGTGATATATTTGATCTCTTTCATTCTTAAAAGACTGCCTGAAATAAGCTGTGCAGGTAGAAGAGGAGGTGGATGATTATAACTGCAACTGCCTGTCCATCTGAATAGGATCAACGTGCAAAAACACATAAAACCACATTTGTGCTGTTTGATCTGGAGTTCATTCCCAAAGGTGCATGCACACAGCCCCAGCCTCCAGAGACCAGCAGCTGATTTTTACTGGAGCATTCTTCCTTCTGAACATAACCACTAGATGGGGAAGCAAGCACTTGACTTTTCCTACTTTCTTATTGAAAAATTTCACTTCTTTGGGCTTGGCTATGCTCCTACAATCCACTGTGTTTACAATGCCTCTCTGTTTAGCATCTCTAAACGCCTACCTGCTCTGGCACCCTGGGCTGTAGCACCAGACCACAGGATTTCAGCCCAAGTTTAGAGGCATTGCACTAGACCACAAAAGAAAGTCCATAAATCCGGAGGTGTGTAGTGCATGGGGTCAGGTCTGCAAGGGCTGTAGAGCAGGAGGGTGGCTCTGCCAGGGAAATGCTTTCACAGACAAGTTTGTGGATGCACCTGCAAACAGTCAATACCTTAGGTCTCTTCTGTCTTCTTTACCTCCACGTTGTTTTTAAAGATTCTCTAGCAGCCTGGAACATTTTTGCCTGTAACAAAAGCAGTCAAGGCCTGTCTTGACTTCAAAACCTAGCACTGAAAAAATATCATCAAAACCAATTGGGAAATTAGAAATATAGACTATGGACATTCCAAACTGTAGTGTATGTTAAGGAGGAAATAAAAGCTGTGGGGTGTGGTGCCGATGTGTCTCAATCACTGTCTGTCCCTAAGGTTGTCGCTAGTTGGGGTTATCAGGCACCATGACTGGGTGACTGGGTGACTCATTTTAAGGCCACAAAAATTATCTGAGGGCTGAAACATCTCTGCTGTGAGGACAGGCTGAGAGGGTTGGGGCTGTTCAGCCTGGAGAAGAGAAGGCTCCAGGGAGACCACATTGCACCTTTCAGTACTTGAAGGGGCCTTGAAGAAAGGTGAGGACAGACTAAAGAGCCCTGTCTGCAGGGCCTGTAGCAATAGGACAAGGGTTGATGGTTTTAAACTAAAAGAGGAGAGATTTAGTTAGGCTAGATATAAGGAAGAGATTGTTTACACTGAGGGTGGTGAGACACTGGCCCAGGTTGCCCCAAGAGGTGGTGGATGCCCCATCCCTGGAAACATTCACAGTCAGGTTGGACGGGGCTGTGAGGAAGTTGATCTGGTTGAAGATGTCCCTGCTCACTGCAGGGGGTTGGACTAGGTGGCCTTGAAAGGTCCCTTCCAACTCAAACCATTCAGTGTTTCTATGATTCTGTGGTTTTTACCATGACAATTTTGTGATTAGGCAGTTAGAATGCTTCTTGGGAAATCACTGATTATGTGAATTCCAATTTTTATTCTAAATAGCACTTTCCTAGACTTGATATGTCAGAGAAAAGTCTGAGGTAAGCAGAGCATGAAGTGCACAGATAAAGACATCTGGCTAAGGAGCTCTCCAAGAGGGGTCCTGCATATTCAGCTCTGACTCCAGCTCAGGATAAGCATTTGGTACCGTGGCTGTGCTGAGCAAGGCACTCTACCTTTGTTAACCACCAACTACAGCAACCCTGACCCCTCTCAGGACCCCTCCTGGGCATTTGCAAGTCAGCTCAGGCTTCCCAGGTGTTTCTGCCTTCCCAGCATTAACCCAAACACACTCCTGCCTGGTTAATATCCTTTGCGGCTCCTGGGAGGCACTGGGCATGGACACAGCAACCTTCTGCTCAGCCAAAGTGATGGGCTAGGCACGTGCTCTCACACAGAGAGCATGAAGGGCCAGGGCACTGGAGATGCTGAGGTCAGGGTGTGGGGTAAGATCCCAAGGTACTGGGATGGCGGCATGCCTGCCCTCATTTCTCAAATCAATGTTCTTTATGGCCACAGGAGAGGGCAGGTGCAGAGGGGCCAGACAACTTGGCAGAAGTCTCCCTCGACACTGCTCCTGCCACTGCTTACACCAGCAAATCTTGTCTCCAGGAAGGTTATAGGGGGCACTGCCCAAGAGACATCACACTGGAGGAGCTGTGAGGAGACATCAGCGTACCAGAGCTGTAGAGGAAAAGGATACGGTCAATAATGATAGATTCTTGCACTGACACAAGACAAGCAACAAAATCCTACCTCACTGCCAAGCTGGGACTATTTCTAACAATCTACCCCTAAAATTGTACTCTGGGGCCAAGCAGACCCATGGCAGCAATATATTATATCATGTAGTAACAGGATAATGCAGGCACCTCGCATTGGCCAGGGTGGATGATGCCAAATACTCCTGGTCAAAACACACCCTGTGCTCCTCAACTGGGGAGGGGAAACTTAAGATAGTGGTGACACTGCATTTGCCACCTCTGCCAGAAAACAGCACAGTTCAGGGAGCTGAACTGGACGGTCCTCTGCAACCTGGCCCTGTGAGACTGTAAGTGTAGGGGTCATTGCAGAGGGACCCCGAGCACCAAAGAGCCCCTGAGCTCTACCAGAGCTTTCTGAAAGGCTTCAGCAGATGGACTAGGCTTCCCTAGAGCATGGCAGGGTTAGACCCCAGCAGCGAATGTCATGAGAATGGAGCCAGGCTCTTCTCAGTGATGCCCAATGGCAGGACAAGGGGCAATGGGTGTGAGCTGGAACACAGGAGGTTCTGCTTCAACTTGAGAAGAAACTTCTTTACAGTGAGGGTGACAGAGCCTTGGGACAGGCTGCCCAGGGAGGTTGTGGAGTCTCCTTCTCTGGAGACATTCAAAACCCGCCTGGACGCCTTCCTGTGTGATCTCATTGAGGTTCCTGCTCTGGCAGGGGGGTTGGACTGGATGATCTTTCGAGGTCCCTTCCAATCCCCAACATTTTGTGATTCTGTGATTCTGTGTCTGGGACTTAGAACAAGGAAAGTGTTTGTAACTGCAGAGGCTGATTCTGGAGCAAAGATGCCCTTATCTCAGCACTTCAGTAAATATCACAGTTACACACGTTATTGAAGTGACACCCTTTATGTACCAGTGCCCACAGCTACAGCACTCCTCCCTCCAAAGCCATGCATGCAGATGGGTGTCACTTCCCGTGCTGGAGATGAACTATCATCTCACCTGTTTATCTGAGTCTTTTTTCTTCTTCATCACATCTGCTGGGTGCCATCTCGGATTCAAGGAAGGTCAGTCACCCTTTTTCCAAGCTCAGCGCCAGCATGCAGACTCTCACTGAAGTGCCGGGGTGGATGACACAAGTTTTCAGTTGTGAGGTTTATGTGGGGAGGCAACTGTCTCTGTACAACAAAAAGAGTTTCCTGAAAGATGAAAACATTGATTTTGATGTAAACAAACCCAAAGAGAACACGCTTGTGTTGATCTTTTTAGCAAAAAACTTTCAGAACTTTTAAAGTTCAGTATAAACGTGACCAAAATATACTATCAACCTCCTTCCTGAGTTTTGCAAAACAACCTTACATGGAGTTTCACAGCAATACAAATCCAGTATGATTCTCTAGTAGCCAAACTTTTCTTTTTTTAAACCAGTAGAAGTGAGCATCATTTACAAAGGGTCTTCAGATCATTTACAATGGGTCTTCAGATCGTTGTTGCCATTCTGCTGATGAGGACGGTGAGCACAAATTGGTCCTTCAGAGTCCCAGCAGATCAGAGCCACCTCAAGTGGGTTTATGGAAGCTGATGTAGAGCTGGTCCCTGCTACTGATGCTTGTTTAACTCTAGAGCCAGACAAGAAATATTTCAAGTGGAAAATCAGGTGCATAAGACACAGGGAAATGGAGGACATTGTCCAGGTACTGTTCTCTGCGAAGCAGCTTTGCTGGCTGCCTTATACCTTACTGGCCTAAAATAATTAGAAGTACAAAGCTACTGAGCCATCCCTTCCTTGTTAATAGTGTGATCCTGATGGAGGTAGGAAGGCTGCAAATGGTGTGGCTGTGACAAAGGCAGGCTATGAAAAGTGCAGAGTAACTGTGGCAGGTTGCCTCATCGGCTTTCACCCAGCGGAGGTCAGGTCGGTGGAAACTGGTTCCTGCAAATTAGCTGAGAAGCAATTAAGATGGGTGATCTCCCACCGCCTCTCTAGAGTTACAGCAAATTCATTCCACCTGCCCTTCATAGCCTTCTTTTTCTTGGTGCTTCTCTGATACAAAGTGTAGTAAAAGTCAGACAAATTAGTGTAGAATGGACACCGAAAAATCCCAGCTTTCTGTACTTGTCCTGCTGAGAGTGCTGCGGGAGATTTTGAGAATTCGCACATTCCTGCATCCTGCTGGTTTATTACAGGATCACCATTGTGGTCTGTAAGACCACTACAGCAAAAAAACAGTCCTAAGGAGATCTGAAATGCTGCCAGGAAGCAAACTAAAGCAAGCTTTCGGTTCTAATCAACACTCCTAAGAGGCTTTGGTTGGATGCTACAGACTTCAGAAAAGATGTGGAACAACTGGAGAGTCCAGAGAAGGCAAGAGCTGGAAAACATCACCCATGAGTGTGAGAGTTTAACTGAGCCGGCAGCCAAACAAGACACAGCCACTCACAGACCCCCACCCCCTTCCCCCCCCGTCCAGGGAATCAGGGAGAGAATTGGAGGGGTAAAGGTGAGGAGACTTGTAGGTTGAGATAAGAACAATTTAATAATTAGAGTAAAATAAAATTAAAATAGTAATAGTAATAATAATAATAATAACAACAACTATCTATGTGAGCAATGCACAGTTCAATTGCTCACCACCCACTGATAATGGTCCTGGAGGAGCAAAAAGGAACAAACCTGAAACAGAAATCACAATCCTGGAAAAGCGAGCCCAAGCGATTCCCGAGAGAATCCCCCTCCTTTCCAGTCAGCCCCAGTTAATATACTAAACATGACGTGATATGATCTCATTGGCACATCCAACTGCCAGTTCTGGGTTTTACTAACTACTACACTTTTCTTCTCCTCCCCACTTCCAGTCCTCTGCTCGTGCAAACTGCCCAAGCACGGTGCCCTTGTAGTGATCAACATTTCTTCTCATAACAATCCTCCCTGAAACCAAAACACAGCGCTTTCTAGCTACTAAGAAAAAAATTAACCTTATCCTAGCAAAAACCAGGGCAATGAGGAAAGACAGAAGAATTCTGAATTGTTCAGTCAAAGTGGGATGGTCTCAGTGGCTTCCCCAGTAGTATGTACATAGTGTCCAAATCTGTGATCGCATTTCCTCATCCGCACTTGTTCACTGTTGCTGAATCAGTGCTGTCTCCTGCAGGCATCTGCCAGCCCTGCCTCAATTTTCTCTTCTGGTTCTTCTTTACCACACAGTATCTACACAGTCTGGACTGGACCCAAAAGGGACCTGGAGCATTCACCACTTGGAATAGCCTGTTAGGTAGATTACACCACCAAAAACATGGGTTTCGACCCTGCTGAGGTGGAGCAGAGATCAGAATCCAGATCTTCTATAGCTCTTGTGAATGCATTCATTGCCGATTGAGTGGGCACTTCCAAACCTCGCATTGTAAGAAGCAGATTTATAACAGCCTATAAACAAAACAGTAAGATATTTATTATTTTGGCAGGGGAAAAAAAAAAAAAAAGTAAAATAATTTCTCTATAAAGCTGTTTCTCAAAAGCATATTACAACACAGGTGATTACTCTCTTGAAACAGTGCTGGCATCTTCAACTGTTCTTGCATTTTTCTAAGGTGACCATTCACTGTAGATATAGAAATGATCGTTGTTACTCAAGGAGAAAAGAAACATCTGCTGGAAAGCACATATGCGTGCAGCAGCCTGTGATGCTGTGCATGGGAGTTGGTGCTGCAGTGTTGTACAGGACACGCAGCTGGAGGTCAGATCTGCTGTCTGCCTCCACTGATGACCTGCTGGACAGCAAGACCTTTCTAGAAGGATCTCACCATAGCCTTCAGTGAGGTCCTTGTAGTGCCAAGGGGAAGTGGTCAATCTCTTGAAAGAAAAACAAGCAACACCCTCCTACATTGGTATATATTGATATATATGCAGCACGCAATGTGGTATCACCTGAGCTGTCCGGGAACACATTCCCAGTGCGGCTGCAGGATGTCACACAGCACTGTGCAGGAGCAACCACATGGTGAGAGCTCTGCAGCTGGGTCAGCCTGGGCCAGCAGACGTGGTAGCAAGCACAGCATCAGCACCATCCCCGTGCTGCAAGTCACAACTGCGGTGTTCAGGGCTCGAGGTGGAGCTCGTCTGGCCTTTCCCAGGGATCCCAGCGCACAATTATGAGCACTGAGAAGATCCTCCCGTGTTTTGTCTTTGCAAATATTTCATTATTAATAGCAGACAGCATTATTATCAGTTGTAGGCAATTTTATCCCCAGGACAAGCTCTGTCTCCCTCAGCTCTCAGGTTTGCAAGACGTCAGGCGTCCTGTCTCCTTTCTGCTTCTCCCCTCCAGCAGCTCCTGCTGCCATCAGCCACCGTTGTCCAACATCTCCCAGCAGCGAGTGAACAAGGTCTGAGCTCTGTCATCCCTCTGCTCTCGCTGTGCCGCTCTCTGGGCCTGGCACTCAGCCAGGAGATATCCATATATCCCTGCAGCACCACAGCTTGTCCCAGCTCTGGCTCCCAGCCTGGCCCCGGGCAGCGGGTGGGTGCTGGAGGGGTGACAGTGGGGCCTCGCACACAGGGGCCAGCAGAAGTGACAGGAACAAGAAGGAATAAGGAGCAAGCTGTAGATGTCATGCTTGTGGCTAACTGCTCCTCTTCAAAGGGTTTCTTTCCATCTTCAGGAGCTTGCTGCCTGGCTTACCCTGCAGTTGGGAGTTTGCAGATGCTGTTGTTCAGCCTGAGCAAGCAGAGGTTGGTTCCTGAGCAAACCTGGGCTCCTCACTGTCTCCTGAGCCCTCCACAGGCTTTACTCCAGGTCTACAGCGTGAAGGTACGGTGAGAACCCCACAGAGGTAATACTCAGATTGCTGCTCATTTTGCATGAAGACTTTGTTATTCGTACAGGAGATCTCAAATGTGGGCAGGACTCATCCGGGGAAGCATTAAAGCTGCTAAGGGACTTGCAAAGATCAGGAAATACTCATTCTTATTTCTGGTTTTCAGAGATACTGAGCCACTTCCCCTTGTCACAGGGATAGGTGATGAGGGTATGGGATAGCTCTGATATAATTTGTTCTTACAAAGTCTACACAAATCCAGGTTTTGTGAACATAAGCTCACACACTTCTGACCTTCAAGAAGCAGTTTTGCTTTGGGGCTTCATGTAAGTCAAGGCAGGGTACTGACTGCGTCACTTCAAGCACTCTAGTCTTTCACATTTTCTGCCATGGCTATGCAAGACACGCATTTTAACCAGAACTCAAGAAGTAATTTTTGTGCTAGATCCCTGGAAATGTTGATTAGACTGAGCAAGCATCACTTCTTTAAATTTCAGTCCCTCTTCTGATACCTTATTTTAAATTAGCTGACCTGGAAAGTGCTAATAGACCTCCCCCATCAACTCTTTTTTGAGGTAATGTTTTAAACATGTGGATGAAGCTTGTACATGCATCTAAAAATCTGTCTAAGGGGAAGCACATCATGGAAATGAAACCTTATTAAATAACCTTGTTACTGAGCACATAAGTAAAATCCTTCAGAGAGTTCTTCTTGCCTGCACCTTGCTCCCCTTCCCGTCAGCGCCAAGAGCACGTTATTGCTGCAAGGTGGACGTTTGTCCCATGGATAATTGTGGAGCTAATTGCTCAGCATTTCCTTGTGTCTCCCATGATCAAAAACAGTGAGGTGTGTTAGCAAGTGAAACACCCCATCTTTTAGGACTGTTACAGGAAAAAATCTAAATAATGTTTATTTCTTGATTTGCTGCTTAAATCCGAAGGTTTGTATATTATTTCATTGCACAGAGTTGCAAGGAAACCAACAATAGTACATTCAAAGTGTGGAGCATAGTTTCCAGGATTTACAGCTGTCTAATTCCCATGGGGTTTATTCCTGTTGGTTAGCACTGGGTGTACGCTGGTGACCTGAGTGACATTATAGCACGAGGCTTTCTGCCCAGACACTCACAGGCATTTCTCATCTCCTAATAGGGGATCAAACAAACCTACAGCGATCACAGCTGCAAATTCAGAAGGTAAGAGCGTGTGCAGGGGTTGGAATCTGACAAGAAGGGGTAAAAATGTGCACAATTAAGGCAGAGAGAGAGATGGGGGCTGGGAGCATGTGTTCACTCGTGTTCGCACAGCCCATCGGGGTTCCCTCAGTGTTGAAAGGCCAGTCAGCATTTATTAGTATTGCTTTATCATTCGTGGTTTGGTAGTCTTTAAGTAAGAAGAGACCATTGTTAAGTTGTTTGGCCAATTTTACGCAAGTTAGCAGGTTTTGAGTTAATCTGGGGTGAGGAGAAGTTGTCTAGAGCTGATCACAGCAGAGGTGCAAGGGGTGGCTTCTTGTGCTCAGCTTGGCCAGAGCTGGAGGAGAGATCAGTTCTGCTGGAATCCCTGTTGTGGACCCTCACTCTTTGTGTCACTCTACTGACTGTCAGCAGTGCTAAAAAATAATATTCTAAAGCAGAGCAAGGGAGGTGGGACACTGTTCCATCTGCAGAAACAACTTCTTATCGCAGTGCTAAATGAGGGCTGAGCAGATAGCGCGGGTATCCTAGCAAATGTGGCACAATTCATGGGAGCACAGCAGAGCAGCAGCCCAGCGAGCAGATAAACATACCACTGGCAAGGTTTGCTTCCCAAGTGCTTCAGCGTGGTCTGCTGTGACCGGGAGGAGTGGAATTTTCCAGCTGGTTAGTCAGACTGCGTGTGCCGTGCACCCAGCTTCCCACCGTGGCTGCTTGCGGATGCTCGTTTAGCTGCAGGCTATGAACTGTGAGATTTCTCAGGGGCTTCTCCTAGGTCAGGAACAATCACTGGAAAAGTAGATCAGAGAGCTCACAGAGGAGGTGGCCTGATAAGCTGGGAACGTGCCTTCCCTTTGGCTCAGTTTCTGTAATGAGCTGTGAGACAGGTTGCGTTGCCGCTGTTGACAACACGCAACCGGCACCGCTCCGAGCTTCTCTGTGCAAGGACTTGGGCCCCATGTGCCCGGGGCTCATCCTGACGGCCACAGGTGTGTGGGGCCACTGCTTCACCCAGCTGCATTATCATCCGTGACAGGGCATGGGGAGAAAGCTCCCTGCCTGGGAACTCAGCAGGGATGCTGGGTTAGAGGCAGCAGGGATCCCATACTGTGTGGTTGCCCTTACACGGCTGTGCTGTGTGCTGAGAGGGGACAGCCAGCTCAGAGCACCATCCACACCTATGGAGACCTGAATCTCAGCCCAGTATGGTGTATGCACACTGCCTGTGTGTGCCAGGGAGACCCGGGCACCAAATCTGGGCAGTCTTGGTGGGTGAAGGGTGCCCTGCAGACCCTTCTGTAGCACTGACCAGGGTGAAGCTATCACTGAGACACCAGCTCTGGAGAACTGTTTGAAGGGAAGGCCATGCTTTCCCCTGAAATACTTCAAAATGATCAAAGATGTAACAGGAAGGGAAAAGCTTGTGCAGCTCAAACTACAGTCTAGTGGAAGGTGTCCCTGTTCATGGCAGGGAGGTGGAACTAGATGATCTTTAAAATCCCTTCCAACTCAAACCATCCTATGATATGATTCTATGATTCTATTAAACTATTAATGTGTAAGCTGGTTTATTGACTTAACACTGCATTAATGTGCTTACACCTATAAAAGAGGGATCTGGCATAGATCTTGCTGACTGGACGAGATCCAAAGATAGGCAGATAGATAAATACGACTTTAAAATACCATTCTCTGCCTACAAAGGCAGATTGGCAAGGAGATGGATTTAATATCACCTGCAGTCCTTAAGAGGAGATTCTGTATCTTTCTGATACAGCTTCCAGGAGATGCTCCACATTGGGAAGATGTGAAGATTCCTGATGGCTCTGGGAATGTTTCAGTTCTCCACTTGGGGGTCTTATGGCAAGGCTTTACCCCAAGGTGAACAGATGTTTTGTCAAAATTAGGAGCCTAAGAAACATGACAGAAGGGTGTCATAAAAAGAGTGAAATAAAGTCTCTCAAGAAGAGAGAGGTAGAGCATGCTTTTCCAAGAGAGAACTTGAGAGAGTGAGAGACAAAGTCCATCAGGAGTGGCTGAAAGTAGCTGGTTTTAGGGGATTCTGCAATGCAGTGAAGGAGACTGTAGATTTCCTCTAGAACTTTGCCTTCTCTGAAGGCCTATAGATTTGAATTCTTCTCCTTTCAGAAAGCCGGTGAATAACTGGATAGACTCCTCGTGGAAAGCAAATTGCAAAATCAGACCCCAGAAGACAACCCAACACTTGGGTCTGTAGGCCAAGATCTCACTTGGGAGAAGAAGAGGAGGAATCACATCAATCTATGCTGAGGGAAGCGATGATTTGAGGGGGCATCTGGAAGAAACTTGGAGGTGCTGTTGTCCCAGTGACTGCTGCAGGATCATCCACCATTGCTAAGCTTTTCATATCCCAGATCTCATTTGCATTTTAGCCTCTAAGATTGTGTCTGCAGGTGCTGTATGTGTGAGTGTTTCCATATCCACATTGATTAAGCTGCAGCCTCATGGTGTGTCAATGTCAGTATTACTGTTAGCATTAGTAATGCTTCTTCCTAATTATGATGCATAATTTCCAGGGTCAGGTAGACCCAGGCTTATATAATTTGCCTGGAATTGTGGTGAATTCACCACCACCAGAAGAGAGTAATGCAAGTTCAGAATTTTTTCTAAATAGTATATTCTACTTAAAAGAAAATTAATTAATACAGGGCTATTCCTGTCCTGAAAAAGGAGGTCAGACTAGATGATCGCAATTGGTCCCTTTTGTCCTTGTAATACATATACACATATACAGTGTTGGGAGCTGCTGGAGAAGAGCACAATGCCAATGGTAATACTATGCGGAGAATGCCAAAGAAAATGGGCCAAGTTAAATTTGGACAAATGTATCATCGGAGCAGCAGAAGTAAAGCATTTCCATCCTGTTCTCCCAGCTCAGAGAAGGCAGATTTAGCCCACAGTAGTATCAGACCAAGCTTCTTGAAACAGCAAAGCTTTTTGATTTTCTCCAGTTTGTATAACTCATTACTACAGGATGCCCAAAAGAACATCGCATGCTGTTGCTGGGAAGCCATGCAAGCCATTCCCCTGAAGTAATTAATTGCCAGTTCAGACATTTTAGGTTATTAATATGGAGCAGAGTGTACATGAAGGTGCTGTATCGCAGTCTCTCATCTGCAGAAACAAACCATGCTCAGAACAAGTTATAATTGTGTCCGCTGGTGTTCAGAGGACTGCTGCTGCTCCCAAGAAATATTGTTTACTATTTTTGTATTGCTTGGCTACATAAGAATTGCAGTCAAACAGTATGGGACACCCTACATGCAGCTCTGCAGTTTCCTCTCAACTCAGCTGCTTGTTCAGTTTTGGCCTTCCTGCTACCATGGCTGTCCTATGGGATGCCACCACTCTGCACTGAAGATTAAATTTCCACCTCTGTGGCTTCCCAGAGTCCTGCCAACTTCACTCAATCTAGAGACTGTTCCAGAGTGATTGCTTCCAACCTAAGAAGTGTTTCCTGAGACCCCAACTCTTATTCTGGAATTGGGTGGGATTCCCTTCTCCCCACCCATTCTTGGTTGCCCCATCATCACATGGCTGGGGAGCTGGGGAAGAGCAGCAGGAAAGAGCTACTGGGAAGGGAACAGAGCAGAGAAAGGGCAAAGTGACAAAAGCCCTGAAAAGGTGAATATACCCAGAAAAGACCCTGGACCATGGAAAAAAAAACACCTCAGATTGGAGCCTCACTGTTTGAAAATAATCACTCAGAAGGAATGGAGTGAGATCAGACAAGGCAGGAGATGAAGGGGTAAGAACAGCTTGCGTTCATGTCACTCTATTATGGGCATTCAGCTAACGTGCCAGTCTGAATTGCCTCTTGCTGGGCAGATAGCAGCTTTCAGAAATAAGGGTGTGGAGAAAGAGACAGGGAGAGGTCCAGCCATTGTATCTACCCTGGCTTCTCCCTCCTCCCAGGGCAGCTGTGGCAAGGCACATCCATCTTGTGCTGTATTGAACACAACCCTTCTCCACAGCAGGAAATACTGTCATTGAATCTATTTGCATGTGAGAGTTTCAGTGTGAAATAATATCTTTGTAAGGGCAACCCCTGGGAGTGATGCTGTCCTTCATTCCGGCAGGATGCGTTTCACAGGCCTTCAAATGGTGAATGACAATGGGCCCTGGAAATGGGTTGCAAGTGCACATCTGTCTCTAGAGCAGCCAGAGCAGTTTGGCACGTCTGGAATTCAACTGTCAAAACTTATGAGTAAACCCCCAACACAAGAAAGACATGGACCTGTTAGAATGAGTCCAGAGGAGGCCACGAGGATGATGCGAGGGCTGGAGCAGCTCTGCGGTGAGGACAGGCTGAGAGAGTTGGGGCTGTTCAGCCTGGAGAAGAGAAGGCTCCAGGGAGATCTTCTAGTGGCCTCCCAGTACCTGAAGGGGCTCCAGGAAGGCTGGGGAGGGACTTTGGCCAAGGGCAGGGAGGGACAGAACGAGGGGTGATGGCTTGAAAGTGGCAGAGGGGAGATGGAGATGAGATGTGAGGAAGAAATTCTTGGCTGTGAGGGGGGTGAGATAGTGTCCCAGGTTGGCCAGAGAAGCTGTGGCTGCTCCTCCCTGGAAGTGGTGGAGGCCAGGCTGGATGAGGCTTTGAGCAGCCTGGTCTAGTGGAAGGTGTCCCTGCTGCTGGCAGGGGGGTTGGAACTGGATGAGCTTTAAGGTCCCTTCCAACCCAAACCAGTCTGTGATTCTGTGATTCTAAGTGACTGAGAGAACTGCCTCGTGCAGAAAGAAGCATCTCATAGTGTGTGTAGAGTTGGTTAACAGCTAAAATGCTGGTAGAGCATAAAAGAGACACTCTGGTACTTTGCTTTTTCTGATTGATCTAAGAAGCAGGAAGTGATTTTCTGGCCATCTGAACAAAGAACACAAACTCTGTGCCAATACACACCCAGGCAGGTGATGGGTG
>NW_010287704.1:20415-33568 GCF_000700745.2 Antrostomus carolinensis
TGCAGGAGGCAGAGCAGTGGTGGGAAAGGATAGAGTCTGCTCGTGGAAGAGAAGAAATTAAAAAAACAGAGCCACATGGGCATCCAAATCAGAAGGAAGAAAGCTGCATTCCCAAGTCATGGGTGAAATATAAAATAGGGTAGAGTTAAATGTACAAATACAATGAGGCAAGAGAAAAAAAAGGTCTTTAGAAAGAACTTGTTTATGGTGTGAAACCTAAATCAAGCCTCTTTCCAATACATTGGGCAGAACAACTCCTAGGCAGCTTGTAGTGCCAGTAGAAAAGCCTGGGGCTGGCAGGAAGAGGCAGAGGTGGATTAGGAGAGGGAAGAACAGCTGAATGGCCCCTTGTACCCATTGTCACACTGGGGGAATCTGGGTGAGTTTCCACCAGGCAGCCTCGCTGGAAGGGAACAGGGGATTCACTCTCCAGGGGAAGTGTCAGCAAAGTTTGACAAAATGGTATTTTAAGACTTCAGGCATCACCAGAGCAACCACCTTAGATATCTGCAGTTCACCCTGGTTTGGCCTGTATGGTGATATACAGAGATTTCTAAAAAAAAATGGTACAAACCAAATCACACAATCTCTCAGACCTCCCCATGGAAGTGTGCAGCACAAGTTCTCTGAGAACCCAGGAAAAGTTGGGATTCAAAATAGCTGAAACATCTCAATCACACACACCCTCAGCAGAACCAAGAAGAAAATAAGGGCACTTTTGAATGACAGAAACTTCAGGATCTTATAAAAGTTTGTCCCACTCATCGGCTGAAATGACCCTGTCAAAAATTTGGGGTAACAATTTTTGTCATTAGATAAACCATTTTTTAACTATCATGTTCATTGTTTCATTGTCTCATCAGAAATTCTAACCAAAATGTCCTGGCAGGTGCTGTCAGTGAGAACTGCATCGCCTGCTCCTTCTCTTTTTGCCCTCCTGGCCCTGTTCTCCTTGGCCTTTGCTCACTCTCCAGGCTGGATCAACGATGACCATAGAATCAAAAAACCAGAATCATAGGATGGTTTGGGCTGGTTCAGCTACAGGGGGACACTGCAGAGTATCATGAGAGTTGCAGTCTATCCAAAAAGGTAAAAAAATTATCATGAGAGGCACTTGGATGAAGAAATATTACCGCTCACATGATTTACATCAGTCTGATCCAAACCAAATTTCTTTACATTTTGGAATTTTCCTGAACTTCATGGGTTGCAAGAGTTGAAATTTTGACTTTTTGTTCCAAAATAGGGCAAAAATAAATGTTGAAATATTGGCATTTCCCATAGGAAGGAAATTCCATTACATGAGCAGCTCTGTGAAACACAAAGGAGGTTCATTTGCAGAAACTCTGCTAACTTGGAATGAAGGTCACAACTGCATAATTGGACTCTGCTCCCTGGGCCAAACTAGCAGTGCAGGATACAAAATTAATCCCAACCCCCAAATTAAGGTTACTGTAACAAGGAGAACAAGACCATAGAATTGCAAAATCCAGGGAAGGAAGGACTGAAGGATTGCTTAACATACAAGAAAATCACATCTTTCCCCACGACAGTTAGCAACTGGGAATATCCCAGTGGCTTTCTACACAGAAAACATCCATGTTCCCATGACACGTGTAGGTAGAGGATGGTTCAGGTACATCCTGCCAGTCACCTGCGTGTTCAGGTGACAGGGCTGTGCACACTCACACCTGCAATTCATGACAGGACGCTCCTTAATGGTTTTTTTTTTTTTTCAGCAATTCAGACAAATTGAGCCCTTTCAAAAAGCTAATGCAATAAGTGCTTATTGGAAGACTTTCACTGTCTTCCAATGGCAATCCATCTGGGATGTCCATCATGGGATGGACTTATTTGGATGTCCCAGGCCATGGGATGGTGGACACAGGTATCTGCGTGGGTTTTTCTATTGCAACCCTGCAGCTTCAATGCCTCATCCAGGTTGTGCATAGCAAATTGACTTTGCCGTAACTGCACGCTAACGGAGATTCACGTGGGGGACTTTCCTTATCATTACGTTATGAATCAACACTTAGCCCATCGTTAGGTGTTTTGCTTTTTAAAGATCCAATAGATAATCAATGTCTTTCTTAAAAAACGAGATGATAAAGAAGTAGTTGTTCAACTGGACCTGCAAACCTCACACTTAGACACACAAACCCTCTGTAAAAATCTGTCTCAAGAGTCCTTTGCCCAGAACTTCACTTGTTTAGGACTGAGATCTTTCCACGCTTGGCAGAGATATAGACTGAGGGCATGTTTAAAGAGGGAATGGGTGCAAAACAAACTGCCCTGTCCCTATGTAACATTTTTAACCTACTTGTGAGATTAGCATAAATCATTTTGAAAGGTACTTTGTGGAGAAAATCACCAGGGAGCTGATTTGGGAAAACTATTCCAGGCTGTTCCCCAACAAGCCCTTCTACTGTCTTCAAACTCAGCACAAGGATAGCATCAGAAGACCCTTTGTAAGGTGACTAAGTGACATGAGGTGCAGTGGTGCAGTTGTCATGTCTTTTCTCATTGCCCCTCACAAGGGTGACATTGTGAGGTTCTATTTTACTGACTGATAATAAATTATAGTATCACGTGGCATCTGTGTGATGTGGATGATCAAGTGTGCCTGGCACTCATAGACAGAGGAGAGACTTGGGGGAGTCAGCTCACTGTGGGTTTGTTCCCCAAAGATCGCTCCACCCTGCAAAGAGTCTGCCTGGGCATCAGGCACCTCCATCCAAGGAAGCAGAGCTCTTCAGCTCCTCCATAGCTTCAGGCTGCTGCTCTGTGTCCTATTTAGTAACTCAAAGGTGTCTGGAAATTGCCACAGGTGCAAGTTGAACTGAAACATGGAAAAAGTTGCTGAAGGAGAAGGTTTAAGGTGTTTGTCACTGTGGGTTTGTGGCTAAAAAAGGCCTAGGAGAATTAACCTGGGGATTTAAAAAATGGGTAGGACGTAGTACGGATTCTAGGAGCTAAGCTGAACTGCAGGCATAGGAAGTGGAAAGGACAGTTATTCACTGTTAGCCAACCATTCCTCCCTGAAGTAGGTTCAGGCAGAAACATGCAGGGGTTGAGGGATGGCCAAGTGTGCAGCGGCTCTGCCCCTCTCTGGGTAGCGTCAGAAATGCACTTGTCCAGGCAAAGAATGGCTCTGCTGCGGGTGACCAGAGCCTCCAGAGCCAGCTAACAGTGAAACCAGGTGCCCTTCTGTAAGAAAAGCTGCTGGCTAGGCCACCGAGAGAAGCAGGGACACAGGGAATAAGGGATGTCCTTTCCCTGGGACTGCCCCACCAGCAGGCGATGGTTTGGACCCAGCAGAGATCAGCCATGTACCTGGCTGTGCTGACACAACCCACCTCCTCTTCCCTCTCTAGTGGGACTGGCTCTCAGCAGCATTTCTGCAGGAGTATTCTGGGGTGTGGTGCAGACAGAGCACTGGAGTCTGTTCCCCATAACCAGAGACATTCATTCAGGAATAAAATTATCTTCTTGCGTATCTTCTTCTTCCAATATGTGCTTTGCTGGAAAAATGACTGAAATTTGGCAGGGTACAGGGCTTGGCTTTCAGTCCCCAGCTGACACTTGCACGACCTGAGACCTCATTGCACTTGTGCAGCCTTCAATAGGAAGATAAGCACCATTTCCTCCATTTATATGTGAGCAACCAAGTCGCATGAAGACCAAGCAATTTGTTGGGTGCAGACAGTGTGTCCTCATCTCCTGATGCAGCAATGGCCTGTGTCCGTGCTGATTTGGCAGATGGAGCAAGTTAAAACGACAGAGAATGACAGAGATGGTCAACACCTCAGGGTCCAAATGGCCTGTTCAGCGAAGTCCCATCTAATCACCATCCTGATTTATGGTTGGACTCGATGATCTTAAAGATCTTTTCCAGTCAAAATGATTCTATGATTCTATTATTAATGTCTGCAAAAAGCCAGCTGGTGTTGGGAGCTGCTCTTTGCAACCTGGGCTGAAGGGTTCTAGTTCTCCTCTTCCCACAGAGTCTGATGGGGACAGAGAGCTCAGGGGGATTTCAGTTCCAGGGCTCTGTCAGATGAGCCTGACACTTTGGCTTTGACTTACCTCTTGCTGGATGAGTTCAAACTCTGGGGCAAGTGCAGACACAATGCACCGCTGTTGGTACGCTGAAGCTGGAGCACGCCACAAAGCCCCTGCACTGGTGCCACCTAAATTAAGGAGAAGACTCCTGTCAGGAAACAACTGACATGTCCCCTGTGAGTCACATATCTGGTAGGAATAGAAACAGGGGTGCTGCTATAACCTTGGTGCTGGGGCTTGGTTTTTGGCTATAATTTTTCACTCTACCCTTTGCAGAGGCCAGCACTGGCTCTGTGGTGCTCACACCTGCAACCTGACTTGTGTTTTTGGCATGGTGCATTCATGGAAATTTTGAAATGTGGGACTTCTATCAAGAAAAAAAAAAGCAGGAATCAATATTAAGAGATCAAAGAGTAAAGACAGTGGGAGTTTTTCCCACTTCCTTGAAAGCAGAGCCTGGCTCCCTGACAGACTCTATTGCTAACGTCTTTCCTTTGCACACTCAGTGAATTGATTCCTCCTTGTGACTTGGCTAATACACCAGCGGGAAATTACAGCGATTCTGCTGAGGCACAGACACATGTCCATCCCCTCGGGCTGATCTGGACAAACCACTGTGTCTGGATCTCTCAGATCCTGCTTACACAGACTGGACTGGTGAAGGACCTGCCTGTTCCGGGTATCCAGCTGTTGCTGCTGGATGGATTTCTGCACGCAGCCACCTTGCGTGGAAGGAACAGACTGAGGGGCAGGAGTGGGACAGGAATGAGATCTGGTTCTCATTTAACAGCTTGCCCTGCTCTCTGTTACCACTAACTCTCTCTGCAGCTTGTGTAAGGAGGCAGAAGGAAGTACAAAAACACTGGTAGTGTTAAATCCAGTATGGACTATAGGCAACATCATGGTGACAGGTGCTTTCTATCCTCTGGTCTCCTGCAATCATCAAAGATTTTTTCAGTCTCCTCCTACATGCCACTCCCCCACCCCCTACTGCCATTTATCCTGAGCATATTACAGTCTTCCTTTCCTCTCTCAGGAGGTACTGCTCCGAGCTCTCTCCTAACGCTGTACCTTGCTAAGGAGAAAATCCTGCATCCTGCCTTTAAGCTTAAAGAACTAAAGAACAGAACAACTCAGAATAATCCCCCAAGACGAAAAAGACCCGCTGCCCTCCCTGCTTGACGACCAGCACTTGTTCCAGGTGAGTGGTTTTGTCAGCAAATCTGAATGCATGAACAAGAGGGGCGCCAGGTCCAGGGGCTGAAGCAGGACAGGGAGATGGCAGGAGATTTCCTTGGGCATGTGCATGAGAGAGCAGCAGGGACAGCTCTCACCCTGCCTTAGGACAGGCAACTGCCCAGAGGGGAGTGCTGTAAAAGTGGGACTGTGTGTTCTGGGCTGGAGTGAAATGTCTGATGGGCAGCTGGAGAGAGACAACCTTATCACAGAACCTTAGCATGAGTGGGGAGCCATGGGGAGAGCGGCACTTGTCCTCTCAGTATTTGACTTAGGCCCCAAACCAGCTGATCAGCTGGTGGTCACTTTGTCACTGGAGAGCTTATCTGGGCTGAAATTCCTGTCCATTGCAGATTCCTCACCCTGTAGCTGCTGCTCTCTCACAGAGAAGGGTCAGAGGCTGGATCCTGGGCAGATCCATTCTCCTCCTGTGTCCATTGTCATGGTAGGAGTTGGCTGAGAGGGAGCTGGCTGCCAGGTAGTGAGTGGAAAATGGAGATGCCCTAGCACTTCACTGAGCAGAAAGCCCTGCCAGGGGCTGCTATAGCAACACAAAGATAGCTGAGTTCACCCCAGTTGGGCTTGTGAATGGAAATTTTCAGCATCTGCACTTTGGCTGCATTGCATTCAGCTTGTACTGCCCTTCCCAAGGGCAAGCAGTGGGCCAGGCTGCAAAGGAGCCAACAGCATGAGGGGTGAGGATGCCTCCAGCCAGGGTGTCCATGAGCCCTCTCTGTCCTGGTCCTCAGCACTGAAAACACCCAGCTAATAGCACAGTGGGTGGATTCAATGCTCTGGACCACAGGCACTGAGCTACTGATGGGGGAAAGCGAGGCAGGAGTGGAGACATCCACTCCTCCTTTGCCACCCTTGCAAAGATGGTCCCTGCAAAGCACCTATTTCACTTGTCTGTTGGTGGAGGGTCTGTAGCTTCCTACTCTGGAGTGCCAATGATCTGCCCAAAAGCAAGGAGGACTTGATAGCTGCTACCTGCAATTGTCAGGCCACTAAGCAGAGTCCTGAGGGCAACGCATGGCCCTGCCTGCCTTCCCTCCAACAACCTGGCACATCCCTTCCTCACAAGCACTGAGCCTTCCCTCCCTCCACGCAAGGATGGGCTATTTAACTTCTGCCCTATCGCTGGGTGACCCAGCACCAGAAACTGTCCACCTTGGAATGACTAGTACAGGCTTCTCAGTGACCCCTTGCCTTGCCCCCCCATATCTGAGAAGCTTGTGCAAAGCTCTTCCCAACCTCTCGCCTCCTGCAGAGATTCCTCCCTCTTCCCCTCAGGGTGCTTCCCTGCTGCTACCTGTGGAGACTTCCTTCCTTGAAAATCCTGCTGGTTTTGATGTTGAACATAATAGCAGAGTTTCCTTGGAGACGAGAGAAACAGTGGGCTCAAAACTGCTGATTATTTCAGTCTTTGGCTGGCTTTCAGCAATGAAAAAAAAGAGAGTTGCTTTAGTGGAGGGAAGAGGGAACCTGGGGTAGAATCACAGAATCCCAGACTGGTTTGGGTTGGAAGGGACCTTAAAGCTCATCCAGTCCCAACCCCCCTGCCATCAGCAGGGACACCTTCCACTAGACCAGGTTGCTCAAAGCCTCATCCAACCTGGCCGAGAACACTTCCAGGGAGGAGCAGCCACAGCTTCTCTGGCCAACCTGGGACACTGTCTCACCACCCTCACAGTGAAGAATTTCTTTCTAGTATCTAATCTAAACCTGCCCTCTCCCAGTTTAGAGCCATCACCCCTTGTTCTGTCACTCCCTGCCTTTGTAAAAAGTCCCTCCCCAGCTTTCTTGTAGCCCCTTCAGGTACTGGGAGGCCGCTATAAGATCTCCCCAGGGTAGCCGTGGTCAAGGAGGGGATGCCTGACTCTGACATTCTTTTCCAATGTCACCCCTTTAGCAGCAAGGCTTGCCCAAATGCCACACTCTGTGCCCACGGCAGTGGTGTGACAGTACCCGCTGTACTAACACCGCTGCTTTGGGATTGCATTGCCACTGTTCCCCTGTCCCTGGAGGCTGGTAAACCTGGGAGAGACTTTGTGGTGGGCATTTCTAATTTGACTGACTTCTGTCAGTCCCAGGAGTAAACCTGACTAATTAGATTAACCCCTTGTGCATTGTTCTATGCAGACATTAGCAACAGCGGGACAACAGCATGAGGTACCAGCATTTCAGTCATTGTCTCCCATCCATTTGGTCTGAGTAGTGACAACTGGGTTTGTCCCAGCTGAGAGCCTGAACCTTCTGGAGACTGGAGCTCTCCTCTGCTGTGTTGGCCACAGTTTTTTGCCTTCCATGGTGTCGGTTATGTGATAATCAGCTGACATCTCTTGGACACGTTAATAATCACAAAGCCATGCCCATAGGTGGAGGGAGGCTGACTGATGATGCTCTGTCTCATGAGAGAACAAAGTGCTGGGCAAGAAGACAGATAAAGTCTTCACTTGCACTCTTTCTTTACCTTCTGCAATCCCACCCACCATGGCAAGAAAGCCCTGCAATTCCATATTGGTGGTCAGGACCTTCCTTGTCCCAGAGTGGATCTTACAGCAGATCCACTTGCCCAATAGTTTCCCCTCTGCTGAGACACCCCCGGGGCTCTCATGGTCTGTCCAATAGCCACAAAAGACACTTGGCCATTTCCATGAAGTAGCATTTTCTTGTTTATCTTTCAATGTGGTGCAAGTGCTGTGCAGGGGTTAGAGGGTGAGAGAAGACGGGAACCAGACTATGGCCCTGTACTAATTACACATGTAAATCAGCTCCAGGACACTACCAGGGATGGGGTGTATCAGTGTTGTCTGAAAAGTCCTGTAAAGCTTTGTCTCACAGCACATCAGCAGAAGGTGGAGCGATCACAGCCTGGCTGAGGTTGGCAGGGACCTCTGCAGGTCATCGAATCCAACCCCCATCTGCTCAAAGCAGAGTCAGCCACAGCTGCTTTTTCAGGACTGTGTCCAGTCAGCTTTCAGCTTTTTAATATCTCCACAAATGGAGATCACATAACCTCTCTGGGCAACCTGCTCCAGTCTTCAATCTGCCTTACAGTTAAAAAGCCTTTCCTCATGATAAAGAAGACATTCCTGGTACTCAATTCATGGCCACCATCTCTCACCTGATCACTGGGCAACACTGAGAAGGGTTTGGCACTGTCTTCTTTACACCCTCCCTTCAGGTAGACATTGATAAGATTCCCCTGAGCCTTCTCTCCTCCAGGCTGAATAGTCCCCGCTCTCTGAGCCTTTCCTCATGAGAGATACTCCAGCCTCTTCATCATCTTTGTGGCCCTTCCTGGACTCTCTCCAGTGTGTCCATGTCTCTCTTGTACTGAGGAGCCCAGAACAGAACACAGCACACAAGGTGCAGCCTCACCAGTGCTGAGCAGAGGGGAAGGATCACCTCCCTTGACCTGATGGCATAAGCAGAGCAGTGTTTCTGAACCCTGGTGCTGATGTCACCTGGGATCTCCAGAGAGCTCTGGGGTCCCAGGGTTGATATATGGGATGGAGGCCCTCTGAAAAGGCTGCACTGTTGCTGGTGGTTTACAGAATTGTAGAATTGTAGGGTTTGGAAGGGACCTCAGGAGATCATCCAGTCCAACCCCCCTGCCAAAGCAGGTTCCCTACACCAGGTTGCACAGGGAAGTGTCCAGGTGGGTTTGAACATCTCCAGAGATGGAGACTCCACACCCTCTCTGGGCAGCCTGTCCCAGGGCTCCGTCACCCTCACAGGAATGAAGTTTTCCTTCAGTTTGTCTGGAACTTCTGGTGTTCCAGTTTGTGCCCATTGCCCCTTGTCTTGTCACTGGGCACCACCGACAAGAGCCCGGCCCCATCCATTGGCCCCTGCACTTCAGATACTTATAGACATTGATCAGATCCCCTCTCAGGCTGCTCTTCTCCAGGCTGAACAGTCCCAGCTCTCTCAGCCTCTCCTCACACAGGAGATGCTCCAGGCCTCTCATCATCTTTGTGGCCTCCACTGGACTCTCTCCAGAAGATCCCTGTCCCTCTTGAACTGGGGAGCCCAGAACTGGACACAGGACTCCAGATGTGGCCTCCCCAGGGCAGAGCAGAGGCGGAGGAGAACCTCCCCATGCTCTGTTTAATGCACCCCAGGACACTGTTGGCCTTCTCGGCCACAGGGCACACTGCTGGCTCATGGCCAACCTGCTGCCCACCATCTGGACCATATAAAGTAGTGAAATGCATTTCCTCTTCACCCAGCACAGTCTAACCCAGACCAAAGATCTCCTGCAGTTTCTCCTTATACTCAAAAAGTTCACAGCTCTGTGACCCCAAAGGCTGTTGCACGTGACTGGGGTGAGAGTGGAGCTCTGTGCAGACATGGAGTAGATTTATTTCCTGTGGGCTTAAATGTAGTTTCTGTTCCTGTTATGACAGAGAGCTGAGACATGCAAAGCTCTGCATGGACAGTGAGTTTACCCCACTGGTTACAAACACAACAGTGAAATGGGTTCTCTGTGGGTAGCACAAACTCTGTCTGTTCTCCCTGGAGAAACTCAATGCACAACTGCTACACAGAACTGACCTTCTCTGGCCAGCACCACTGCCCTGACCTCCTGGGAGCTGTTCTCCTCTTGGAACTGAGCCCTCTCTTAGCTGTGGAGCTCTGTGTATGCCGATGCAGCCCATCTCCTCCTGCTCCCCCCCAAAATCCTGCCCCCAGATGCAGCCCTATGGACATACAGCGTTGGGCACAACATGGCACCAAATGCTCCCCAGCTTCAGGGACCTTCCTGTTGGGCTCTGCAGGGCTCCCCCAGACATCACAGAACAGGTAGATGGAAAGTCTATGTGCCTGCCCAGTGCACAGACAAAAATAGCCACGAAATTCTACCTATCTGGGTTGGTTTTGTCTGTCTCCACAAGTGATCATAAGGGGATCTTCCTTTCTGTCCATTCCTTTAACAACCTTTCATACATGATCCTTGCCAAAGGTTTTTTAAAACAATCTGGTTGATCTGACACTAAGGTTACATCCTTACTGCTGTGGTTTTTTCCTTCAATCCGATGAGTAAGTTGCTGCTCTCCCTACTTCTCCATTTTAGCGAGCTGGCCTTTTCTCTGGAGCGGGGCGTGGGTAAGGACGTGGGGGGCTGTGCCCCTTTCCAGAGTCTGTAGTCAAAGCTATAAATTCAAGATAATATTTCAAAAAGTTTCTCTGCTGTGTGCAATATTTTGCTCTCAGTTTCTAAGTTTGGAACTACTCAGTTCCTGGTGTTTTAGGGGATGAGACTCTTCCCACATGCTACCAGGCTGTGGCAGAGCGATGGACACAGAGCAGAGAGCTCGGCCCAGCTGCCAGGACTCTTTCATCACTGTCTTTGCCACCACAGACAGATGGGCAGAGTCGGGTTTGTGCCCAGCATTCCCCATTGTGCAAATGTCAGACAAACCTGAAAAAAACACTCAGTAGGTTGTAGCAGATGGGCATATCTGCATCTCCTTGTCGCAGATCTGAGAAGATCCTTTGGAAAATGAAAGGAGTTTCATGTCCTCACATTGTTTACATCTTTTTTTTATAATAAAACGGTATTTAAGGACAAGGGTGCACAGCGGGGCCAAAAGTATGCAATTTGTGACAAGGGGATGCAAGTGAGCCCTGATGCTACCACACTTGGCCCTCCAGTGAAAGTGCCACCTGGGACTGTGTGATGGCCAGCTCCTCCTTCCCTTCAGCAAGGATTCTGTTACCTTCTGGCTTTAAAACACACTCACGGGAAGGTACTGCACACTGGATGGTCTCAGCTTTTCTGATGTTGGCTGCTTTAGCAGAGACAAGGCACAAAGAGGAGGGATGTTCTTCAGTGTACAGCACAAGTTGGAACAGATGCATCTCAGTTCTTCCAAAGATTTCCTGTTTTCTAGCTCTTTATACGTTCTTAAGCACTATTGCCCTCCTCCCACCATGCTGGAAATCTTCTCCCTGGGTAGACAGGAAGATAACCACACCAAAATCTGCAAAGAGCAGGACAAAAAAATATAGTGCAAAAGTCTTCCTTCCCCATTTTTTACTTTCACCATCTTCTGACTGATGTCCCTAAACCAGCCAAAATTCCACTGTTCATGTGAAACCTCATTGCCAGGAACCAGGCATTACTTTTGCAACGCTGAACTTTCTTGCAAAATATCCTGTGCTTCCTGGTTCTGGCCTTGAAGTTATCTCCAAAAATGTTCTCTCAAATATCTCCACTCAAATGCCAGAGTGGAGCCTGGAGAAGCAACCACGATTAGGAGAACCTTCACCAAGAGAGCAAAGCCACGTTCTTCCTCACGAGAAGGAAAATCCAAGGCAGGCTGTTAATCTGCAAGAATATTTTGATGATTTACTGCAGCGATCTGAGAATTTCCAGCTGATGCAATAGAGAATATTTACACAATTTCAGGCCAGCACTGCAGAGGGAATGTGCTGTGGAGGGGGCTGCTCTATTGCAAAATATGCAGATGGAGAAAGGGAGCAAGTCAGCAAGAGGGTGGGGACATCACAGGAGCAAGTTCTGCTGGTGAGTTCCTTCTGTGTGATAAGTTCTGCTCTGAGAAGGCTGCTGGGCTTATGGAGGAACATAGGATCACATTACTAATCCTGAACTTTCCCATATCAAAATAGAAATTGCATTTTGTTTGCACAAAAAGACATTTTCCAGTGCTTGTGGATGGGGAGACATCTGGAGAAAAGAGCAGGTGAGTCCCTTTATATGTGTGGGTTCTGCTCCCACCTTCCCTGTACAGGAATTTGTGCCTTTGCTGTGTTATGGTCCAACTCCAAGAAAGGCGAGGTCTGGAGGAGAGGTGAGTCTGTGTGTCTGTACTGGTTCAACACGGGTCTCCTCAGGTCACCATGGTGAATGGGAAGGTTGGTTTCCAAGCCTGTGGTGGGTGATTTCAGAGCCATCAGTGTGACTGTTTCCACTTCGCTATAGAGATGGGAGCTTTGCATGTCCAAGTAAGGTAGCACTTCACCTTCCAGTACGGTGTGCTGGGCTGTTTGATGAAGAGTGAGTGGTTTGGGAGTACAGAAAGAGAGGTTTAGGGGTTTGAAACTTTCTTTGGTGGTTCTGCTTTTAGAAGTGATCACCTTAAGTGACAGTCCCCTCTGCCGCAGGAAGTTGCACCGCATCCCTGCTGACTGGAAGGTGGCCAATGTTATTCCAGTCTACAAGAAAGGGGTGAGGGAAGACCCAGGAACCTACAGAGCTGTGAGTGTAGCCTCAGTTCCTGGAAAAATGATGGAGAAGATAATCCTGGGTGCTACTGAAAGGCACTGAAGAACAATGCAATGAGCAGGCACAGCCAGCATGGCTTCCCAGAGGGAACGGCCTGTTTCACCAGGTTGATGTCCTTCTAGGACGAGGTCTCCCGGTCAGTGGACGAAGGGCAGGCGGTGGATGTAGTCTGTCTGGGTTTTACTCAGGCTTCTGATCCTGCCCCTCACAGCATCCTTCTGGGCCAGTTGTCCACCTGTGAGATGAGCAGGTTCATGGTGTGCTGGGTGAAGAACTGGCTGAAGGGCAGAGCTCAAAGGGTTGTAGTGAATGGGGCTGCATCTGGCTGGCGACTGGTCCATGATCTGGATGCTGGAGTTGAATGCCCTGTGAGCAAGCTCGCTGACAATAGCAAACTGGGAGGTGGTGTTGACTCCTTTGAGGGACAAGAGGTCTTGCAGAGGGATCTAGATAGATTGGAGCATTGGCCGCTGATTAATGGGATGAAATTGTTAAATTGGTCCAAGTGCCAGATTCAGGATCTGGGAGGGAGGAATCCTGGGCACAAGTCTAAATGGGGAGAGGAACAGCTGGAGAGCAGCCCTGCAGAAAGGGATC
>NW_010287705.1:0-7500 GCF_000700745.2 Antrostomus carolinensis
GAGGCAAAACCAGGGATGAAAATAAATAACACATGAGTGATTTGCAGAGTGTGAAATACTAAAGAAATGTCATAAATTGTAAGTAAGGTTTTGTCTTCGGGCATATAAGCAAAATCAAGCTGTTAAATCAATGAAAAAGCATGTGGTCTGCACGCAAGCCATAGGCACTACGTATTGCTTCTGCTGTCGTGTTCTTCAGAGACATTGTATAAAAAGTCCTTCCTTCCTTCCTTCCTTCCTTCCTTCCTTCCTTCCTTCCTTCCTTCCTTCCTTCCTTCCTTCCTTCCTTCCTTCCTTCCTTCCTTCCTTCCTTCCTTCCTTCCTTCCTTCCTTCCTTCCTTCCTTCCTTCCTTCCTTCCTTCCTTCCTTCCTTCCTTCCTTCCTTCCTTCCTTCCTTCCTTCCTTCTTTCTCTTCTTCCAGTCAGACACTGGAACAGGTTGCCCAAGGAAGTTGTAGATGCCCCCTCCCTGGAAGTGTTGAAGGCCAGGCTGGATGAGGCTTTGAGCAACCTGGTCTAGTGGAAGGTGTCCCTGCTGCTGGCAGGGGGGTTGGAACTGGATGATCTTTAAGGTCCCTTCCAACCCAAACCATTCCATGATTCTATCTCCTCCCATGCATCTTTCTTGTCTTCTGCTTACTGAACTCTGCGCTGGGGTAAGGCTGCCTACGTCACTTTATGCCAGTTATTGCCTCCAGCTTTCGCTATAACTTTAAACAACCTTTTCTGCTAATTTTGATAGCAACGTTTTAATAAGTGACTGAAGTCTCACCATCATTCTAGGAGAAAAAGCATACCCTCCCAGTTCCTACATATTAACCTCAAAATAACTCCTGGAGGAATCTATAGCGTGGATACACCAACTACAGACTTGGGCACAACTTGGTGGGAGTTTGGTTTCAGAACAGAGGATCAGCTCTCAAATACAAGGTCATTTTAGTGGCTGTGCCCTACTTAAAGGTCTACATTGAAAGAAAAAAGAATGGAGAAAAACATACCCTGTTCAGCCAAAGGTAAGAATATAGAATGATAGAACCATAGTTTGGGTTGAAGGGACCTTTCAAGGCCATCTAGTCCAACCACCTGCAGTGAGCAGGGACATCTTCAACCACATCAGGTTGCTCAGAGCCCTGTCCAACCTGACCTTGAATGTTTCCAGGGATGGGGCTTCTACCACCTCTCTGGGCAACCTGGGCCAGGGTTTCATCACCCTCCCCATAAATTCTTTCTTATATCTAGTCTGAATCTCCCCTCTTTTAGTTTAAAACCATCACCTCTTGTCCTGTTGCTACAGCCCCTGCTAAAAAACCTGTCCCCATCTTTCTTAATATAAAGGAGCACAGTCTCTGATGTCTAAAGAAATAAAACCAGCAATGGGATGAGTGTCTGTTATTTCTCTGGACACTTTCACTTATGCTATGGCTGGTTATTCAGCAATACATCCCGCCAACAGGAAAATACAACTTGCCAGGGTAAAAAATTACACAGAAAGAAGCCAGTTATTAAAATAACAATAGCAAAAGTTGAATATAAGCTGAGAAAAGCTTACCTCAAGTTAATGAAGTGTCATATCGACGAGTTAAAAACAAAACGTGAAAAAAATCCCTTTGGAAATCACTGGCAGAGCTTCACCTGTGTTGTGATGCTGTAAATCAGGAAAACAATAGCCCATCAATTGGGAGTGCTCAGGAGAACAACCCAGGCTCCCTCTTGTAGTGGAGCAACAGGGGCTTCTTTTCTGCTTTCAAACACCCTGTTAAGCTCTTGCTGTTTCACTGGGTGCTTTGCTCAGCAATCAGGTTTGGTATGGCTCAAGGATCCCAACCCAGTGGCCAAGTTCTAACCTTTGTAAACCCATGAATGGCACCTTGGCACAGACTCCCCAGCTGTGGTGTGATTTCAGCAGCTGAAATCTGCTTTTGGTTCTTATTTAATTAGCTAAAATATCCCTTTGACTCTATGACTCAAGAAAATTAAACCAAGGCAATTCATTTGAAACATTTGAGTGAAACTACATTTTTGAGGGCCACAAAGATGATGAGGGGCCTGGAGCATTTGCCTTATGAGGAGAGGCTGAGAGAGCTGGGACTGTTCAGCCTGGAGAAGAGCAGCCTGAGAGGGGATCTGATCAATGTCTATAAACATCTGAAATGTGGGAGCCAAATGGATGGGGCCGGGCTCTCCTTGGTGATGACAGTGACAGGACAAGGGGCAATGGGCACAAACTGGGACACCAGAAGTTCCAGACAAACTTAAGGAAAAACGTCTTTCCTGTGAGGGTGTTGGAGCCCTGGGACAGGCTGCCCAGAGAGGGTGTGGAGTCTCCTTCTCTGGAGATGTTCAAACCCACCTGGACACTTTCCTGTGCAACGTGGTGTAGGGAACCTGCTTTGTCAGGGGGGTTGGACTGGATGATCTCCTGAGGTCCCTTCCAACCCCACCATCCTGTGATTCCGTGATTCTAACATTCTCCATAAAAATCAATGCTAAGAAATCCGTATCAATATTTCAAGCCTCCGAAGACTTAATCCTGGCAACAGTCAGGAGGTTTGACTGGCAGCCACCTCCTCAGAAACTGCAGGAGAATGCTGAATGCTCTGGCTGGCAGAATCCCATTGCTATCACAAAACCAGAAGCTTGAAGAGCAGATCACTCTGAGGTATTGGCATAACAATCTTTCCATTCCATATTATTTTAGCTTAGTGTTGCTAAGTTCTGGGTTTTGTTTTCATTTGAATAGTCATCATAATGATTTGAAGTAGGCTTGAAATCTTGAAGGATTTGCCTTTAAAAAATGAGCTGTGTCTCTACATTTTACAAGATAGGTTCCTCAAGAGGAGATTGCACTTGAAGTGGAAGCTGAGAAGAGTAGTGTCACTGGACTACAGGCAGAGCCATAGAAGATTTCTAGGCAATTTTGCAATGTATTATCCACTCAAAAGAATATACAGTGGAGATATATAATTTTGGTAGAATATTGATAGAATAGTAGAATGTTTAGCCCATTTAAAATGCAGCTACTTGACCTTCTTAGAAGAAATATTGATATGTTTTAACAGTGGGAATGAGAAATGCAGACTAAATGCTGAATCTATTGTAATTCCCAAGTCAAACCTGCAAAATTTTATGCATTTCAGGTTTTGAGAGTGGTTTGGGTTTTTTTTTTTAAAGTTATAGTTTTGAATCCAACAGCCTGTGCTCAGGGTAGCGAATTGGTAAATTAAACTGTTGTTTGACCTCTTTTTTTAGGCAAAAATGGAAGATAAATTGATTTTCATAAATGCTGGTATTCTGTAAGATTGAACATGCCCAAAGAGATTTCAAATGGAGCCTGTTGTCTTATTAATTTGCCCACTTTTTTTTTTTTTCCTTGATTAAAACCTTAGTAAGAAACTGCTCAAACCTTGGGAGTTGCTGGGCATAACTGTAGGCCATCACATGCCAGATACAGCACAGCATGAAGTCTTTAGTTGGCATCCAACATACTGTGTGTAAGCAATTGGCAAGCCTCTTCTCACTCTGCCTCCCAGGACTTTTGCTCCTGAGTTGCTACACAGTGTATCTTAGCCTAATGGAACTCATTACTTAAGGGACTACTCCATCTACACAAATATTCAGGAAATATTAATCCTGAATAACCAGGTGTATATTCTTACACCAGAACGAGAATGGGCTACATAACATACCTAGATAAAATAATGAAAAATACAGGTCTTAAAAGGTGCTCTGTCAACTTCACTGAACCTAGAGAAACTCTCAGAAAAACCTACACGGAGCAATTCTCTTTTCACACGTGAGCTCTTCCCAGGAGCACGAGATGTGAACTATGAAAAGGAGCAATTCTCTTTTCACACGTGAGAGTTGGTGAAAGAAGCCCAGCTTCCCAGGAGCACGAGATGTGAACTATGAAAGCACATAAAGGGAGTCAAATTCCCAACCACAAGATAGAAAGATGCCGAAAGGAGTGGTTTGATAAAGAATTAATTCTAATGAGTTTAAGAGTACAGCTCCACAAAGGCATGACGGAAAATGACTCCACTTAAAGCACCATTTCCCTCCTCAGGATAGAAATCATAGAATCATAGACTGTTGCGAGTTGGGAGGGACCCACAAGGATGATGGAGTCCAACTCCTGTCCCTGCACAGGACAATCCCAACATTCACACCATGTCCCTGAGGGCCTTGGCCAAATGCTGCTGGAATCTTGTCAGGCTTGGTGCCATGAGCACCTCCCTGGGGAGCCTGTTCCAGTGCTCCACCACCCTCTGCCTCAAGAACCTTTTCCTCATGGCCAACCTCACCCTCCCCTGCCACATCTTCCTGCCATTCCCTCTGCTCCTGGCATTCGTTGGTGGCCAGAGAGAAGAGATCAGCACCTGCCCCTCCTCTTCCCCTTGTGCCAGAGAGGCAGAAAGAAAAAGCTGCTTCTTGTACTTACTTGAGCTTCTGTCACAGCATGGTTGGTATGTGAGTCGTTCCACTGAAATAATATAGCAAAGTTTGGTTATTCCTTATTGCAATTTGCTTTTTGCAGAGAAAAGGTTAACCACTAAGAAAATGTAATTTTGATGCATGTTAATATGCTAATATTAACTAATATGCTGCTTTTTAAAAAAAGTGTGGAAAACCAAGATCAGCTTAAACAAGTCTCCAGCTATAAAGGAACTTAGAGTAAAACTAGTTACAACAGGCACAAAGTTGAGGCTGATAAACTGGAATGCATCAATATGTGAGTGTTTAGTAATACCAGCTCGGTAAAGACTTTGAAATTCTTCTGAGTTTCAGAGCATTGGATTTTACTATATTGTGCAAGATTTTCTACTCATAGTCCCAACAAGAGAAATGAATTGGAATTAGGTGGAGATGTGAGTAGAGACAACATGACCTGGCCTCAGAAGTGAAAAAGAAATTAATCTCAACATAATACAAGGATGGACGTGTGCACTGGGCAAATCTAACACTACCTTAAAAGAAACACACGAAGAACATGGCCATGAAACCAAAGAGATGAGCATAGCAGCACTGCTTTGCAGAAGAAAAACAGAAGCTACCTGATCACAGAAGAAATACTGGCAAACTGCTCCATGAAGATAGGTTGGGGAAGAGGAAAGATGTGGGCTGCAGAGACTACCAGCCTCATTTAATCTACCTTCTGTGAGGCTGGAATTGCAGGTATGGTAATGGGATGCTTGAGAACATATTTTTAAAAACATTTCCTTTCAACGAGTAATACTGGTTAGCATGTGTCATGAGTTTCCTTAGGGTGAACAGTGGAGCACTAGGCTGCCCAGTGCAAGGGAAAGTGTCACAGTCTGGCCCAGACTGTTGCCAAATGTTGGAACAGAAGTCACATTCAATGACACAAGGTGTATATGTAGCCAACTGTTTGAAGATTTAACTGAATTTTCTTTTAAGTTAATTTTCAAAACGCACAGGGAACTTGATTGTGCTACTCATCAGATGCATTAGCTAAAGGCTTAACATAAATCCTCTTGGTTTCAGCAAATCTTTTTGGAATTGGATGATGACAGACTAAAACCTAGGTGAAGGACTAAATTCTGTGAAGTGATCTAGAAAGCTATGTTGGGAAAAGTAATTTAAGAGAAAACAAGCAGCAGAAAAGGCAAGTCCCAATCCACTTTAACCTACAAACCTCTCACCTGAAAAGCTGTGTTCCCCTGCTTGAGCTCTCTGTTCATAACTCTTCTTACTAGAAATGCTTAAAAAAAGCAAAAAATCCAAACCAAACCTACTATATCAGGTACATTATTCAGAGCCTAAAGTGACAGAAACCAAATGGAAACACGCCTACATCACCTGATGACCACATCCTTTTATGTGCACATTTGATTTGCTGCACACAACAGGTAATGGCATAGGAATTCCAGCTCAGGTGTTCACTTATACCCTCCGCCACCAGCCTATCTTAAATACATTACTCATGTTAATGTATCTATAGGTTCCATATGAAGTGTGCGTTGCAGCAGAACAAGTGCCAAGCCTTTGACAAAACTGGCTGAGCCACAAGTGTTAATCGACATGTAAGAAAGTCAACAGCCTACAGACAAGTTGGCTGGTAACCAGAATGGGGCAGTGGAGAAATGACAATAATTCCAGAGGGAAAAGAAAGAGAGATTCTTTAGACTAGATTCACCCTCCACTACTTATACCTTTACTCCAGGACGTGCCTGAGTGAAATCAGTGAGACTAATGTCACTGAGGACACCTTAAACAAAGCTAAACCAAAATCTTCCCTTATGTTCCAATAAAAAAGACAAGAGTATCGATAGAATTAATTGAGCTAATATATTTAGCACATGAACAGTTGCTAAAGAGGTCACTTAACATAGCATTGTAAATCAGATCATTCTTACCTGTAAAAAAATATGAAATAGAGTTTGCCAATCTCAGAAACAAATTACTTTCTGTTTGACATCCAAATGATAGCAAGCATTAACCTTTGCAATTCTTTAATTATTTATTTTAACATACTTATATACACAGTGAGTGACTCAGCCTGATATAATAGTTTCTTTCAACATAATCTAAGTAAAGACTTCTATGACTTAGTGAAGGTTTTTAACACATTGGAGACTTAGAAACTTTCCTCAGAGGCCTTCCTAAATATAATCATCGTGACAATGTTGGCATGATTTCCAGTTATTTGTGTCTTTACTGAGGGCCAACACCATTTAACGATGTTTGAGTTGTATCTGAAACGGATAAGGCTTGAACAAAATATGCAACACGCGGTTTGAAATTAATTCTGAGCAGCTAAAGAAATCTAAACCATAGGTACAGGTATATTATATATTGGTGTATAATAATATATACACACAGGGGGTTTTTTAACGTTTAGCTTTAATAGCAAAAAGTACAGTAGAATTCCACTGATAGCAAGATTTGATTCTAGGTTATCCATAGAAAATTGGTGCACCTTTTCTGAAAATCAATACAAGCTCAAAAACAAAATGTGATACCAGAGAATTCTTCGCCGGGGTCTAAAACTGATAATCAATTTGAACACCTAAATAATTGAATTAAACCCTATAGTAATCAAATAGATACTTGATAATGAAATACCTCCATTGGAAAATGTTACTGAGTACAATTTTGTCTTGATCCCGAGTAGGTGACTGTACAACATTTCAGATAAGGCCTCTCAGTCCTGACCGGAGCCCATAAGTACTACTGGAGTACAAATAATAAATAAAAGTACATGTACGGTAAACTCTCTAAAATCAGTGATAATACCAAGCGTTTTCCATCTTCAAAACACTGTACAAACATAAAACTATTCCTCACAACACCCCTGTGAGGTAGGTACAAAAGTATGACCCCCATCTTTACTGATGGAGCAACTCATCCCAATACTACAAGGTGCTAGCTGGCTCTGCGAGGGGGAGTTCCCTCCCTCATTCCCAGAGGTCCCAAAACTATGCAATTCTCAAGCAGAATCAGAGTCTAATTAGCGACTTGCCCATATCCCTAAAATACGTCA
>NW_010287705.1:12500-15000 GCF_000700745.2 Antrostomus carolinensis
TGTAAGAAGCAAAAGAGCTGCAAACTCGCCTCCTGCTCCTCTTCCTAACGGAGTTACCCCTGGATTTCTTTGTGTTCTGTGAAATTAAAAGGTTTCAAAGTTCTCAGGAACAGTCAAAACTCACTGTCGAAAGAAGTACCATGCAGGTCTTGCAAGACAACTTTTCAGCAGCCACAAAAGTTATGGATTTCTGCTATGGGTAAAACGTTAAAAGGGAACCTACGCGTTTAGGTCAAGAAACTAACGCTTCGCTTCGCAAGCTGTACACGGAACAGGCCAAGGGTTGTGTTGAGTGGTGCTCCACCAGTTATTTGGAACGAATGCTTTTAATTTATGCCAATCTCTTTATTATCCTCAATAAATCTGGTGAATGGACGACTGGCTCCCGTTTCAGAACTTGCTTTGTCCAGACCGACAATGGGTGGGCTGCTGCCTGTGCGAGCTTTGTCCATGCCACCGGTAAGGTTGCTTAGAGGTGGGATGGCACCTCCGCCAAGACTTACTGGGAGCTGGGGAATGCCTCCGTTCTGTATGACAGAAATCTCATTGTTCTTCATAGCAAGTCCATTAGTGATAGCTGCAGCGTATTGGTTCCAAAAATTAGGGTCAACGTTCATGGCCCGAGCTGCCAAATCTTTCTGGAACATCTCGGAGAACTTGAGGGCATCACCACCCAGCAGAGCCATTGGGTTTTCCACGGAGAGGCGGCGACCGCGGCGTGCAGGGGCATTATTCCACATGTGAGTTCCCATGTGAACCTGTGGAGCAAACGGGGACAAGAAGCACCCTCAAATTAGCACCTTCTGGTGAGGTGGTCAGCCTGAACTTCTGCTACTTAATGTAAAAAAAAAAAAAAGCCTTTGAATTCACATTGAAATCTAATTTATTCCAGTTAAGACACAGTTCTAAAGCCCAGTCAACCTATACAAAGAAAACTCAACTCCATAGTAATTTTTCAGTGTGCCGCAAGAATAAAGAGCATGTATCCTCTTAGGTTAGACAACTTCCCGTGCAAGCTGGAAGTCCTCACACGCAGAAGATAACTAAATGCACTACTTGTGCTTGGAGGTGAACATTTTTTCTGCTCCTCCCCTTTGCCTATTTTCATAATATTTCATCTCATGTCAGAGGCATCGATTATTTTGCTAAATATAATATTTTAAAAAAGGACATTTTAAAAAAATGTGTTCCCCAGGCTGCGTCCCCATGGTGAACCAGACTGCGGGAATAAGAGGTGTCACTCCTGGAGTAACCGGCTGTAAATCAGGAGGAAGCAGCTTTCTACTTTGTGATGGCTGCAAAGCAGAAGAGAAAATGGCAATTTGAGAGAGGCATCCGAGGAGCTGAGCCAGCTCTGCCTTTCTGGTTCATAGTGAAGTTTTTTTGAGGTTTGGTTTTGGTTTTTTTTTTTGCAATGCCAGTCTGCAAGAATAGCCAGAACGTGTCCATCAGCCGACCGACCGCACGTGCCATCGCGTCTGTCAGGCCAAGTACAACGTGCGTGCACCTACGCTCAGAAACTCTTCTAAAGTTTGCACCCTTTCACAGTGGCTTTTCCATCCATGTCTCCCACACAGCGGAAACATAACTGCCACCACCACCACCACCACCATCCAGCAAACCTTTCCTTGAAGCTCCTGTCTTTGGGACAAACAGCTCTCAAAGCTGCTAGGTTCAAGTACAGTGCCTTAACCCACCCCCACCCCGAGCTTTTACAGGGTTTTGGGTTTGGTTTTTTGGGGTTTTTTTTTTTGGCCTCTTACCTTAAGATTCCCCTTTGTGGTAAAAGCTCTACCACAGATTGTGCAACCAAACGGTTTTTCACCGGTATGGGTGCGCTCGTGTATCTGCAGTGCACTTGCTGAGGAGAAGGTCTTCCCACACGACTGACAGTTGTGCTGCTTGGGAGTCCGGCGAGGGGGGGGTGCCAGCATAGGGGTGATCCCTGGACTCATCACTGTCTGTGGTGCAGCAGGAACCTGGATTCCAGCTGGAAGCGAGGGAACCTCACCCAAAGAGATCGGCTTGCTGTGACCATTCACTTCCATTTTGATCATGGTAGGCGCTGTACTGGTGACCAGGCTAGGAGTACTTTGGCTGGGACCTAGAGTAAAGTTGGGTTCAAATAACTGAGAAGGCAGCTCTTTTAATTTGTGCGTCAGTAAGTGCTGTTTTAAATTACCCATAGTGGAACACCCACGACTGCAGACTGTACAAACAAATGGACGTTCTTTAGTATGGCTGCGGTAGTGAATTTCCAATGCACTCTTACAAGCAAAAGGCTTGCCACAGATATTACAAACAGTACTTTTAAACTTACCACGTTCTCTGTTCAGGAACAGCAGGCTAAAAGGAGCTTCCTCTTTGATGACCGGTCTCCCCGGGTTGGTGGATGTCAAATCTAATGCGCCTCCGTTTTCAGTTGCAGGTGGCGGACTGTCTGGTTTTTCTGTCTTTAATTGTATTTCTTGTGGTTCTTCCTGGTTACTGAGACCTGGGG
>NW_010287705.1:20000-28437 GCF_000700745.2 Antrostomus carolinensis
AAAAGAAGGTGCAATCTTGAGATTTTTCCGGTTACTTTTAAAGAAGAGTTTTTTACAGAACATGAACTATAAAATCGCTTTTGACAAAATTACATGTCAGTTCTTTCAGTCTTTGCTGAGCTAAAACTCCCTACAGATTTCAGCAGGGAGTTTTGTCTGATAAAGGTAATAAATCTGTGCCCCGAACACTATTTCCGAGCCTTGTGGAGCATCTCCAACTTACTATTTCCACGTACCTTCCAAAACCATACCCTCAAAAAACTATTTAAGATGGCGCTGTATATTTGTACAATTAAATATCCAATACTTGCCACTAAATTAACTAGACTTGCATTTTCTATGGAAAAATGATCACAGAATGTTTCGGGATTTTTTTCTAATTTTAAATATTATTTACACAAAATTCTACTGTACTAACTAGCTAAAAGGAAAACTCTCCAAGCACTACTGGATTTTTTACCTTCCTTTTTTTTTTTTTTTTTCCTTTTGGGAGCAGAGAATAAAATGCAATTGAAAACAGTCAAATATTATTTAAGACTTCTGCACAAAGTGCTGAAGTTGTGACGCTGTTTGGGTTAAGATCGATAATATATAGCTGTTGCTAGACAATACTAGACTAATCCTTACGGTAAATGCTTCTGGAGAAACTTAACTATCACATTGTGTTACAAAAATATCACAGAAGATAACATGATTCACCACCGAAAAAGAGCGGGCTGGTATCCTAAAGTGTGTGTTAAAAAATCTAAAGCCTCCCAAAATGAGTTGGGTGAAGAAGTTGGCTTCCAAACCCCATTTTCAGCGCGTACTTCAGCTTTCGCGCAGTGAAAGCGTGCGGAGCATGGACCTGCGGCGAGGCACCCACCACGCTCGCCTCTCCCCAGAGTCTTTCTGAACTAAGACAACTCAAACAAACCCTTATTTACATTACAGATTTACATTTTTACAGTCGAGGGGCCTGATTCTCTGGTCCTTATTCAGAATCTACTGAGTTCCCTGGTTGGTAGTACCAACCACACACTGAAGGACCACGTCTCTCCTATGGTTTTCACATTGAGAAGATTTTCCAGTGCTTATTTCCAAACCTTGGCAAGTTGGGTAAGAGTTGCTCATCTATTATTATTACTATATTATTATTAATATACTATTATTATTAAGAGTTGCCCATCTATTATTATTACTACTACACTACTACCACCACCACCACCACCACTACTAAGACGTGGTTGCAAAGGAGGATTGACTCTAAAAGAAGCCGCAAACTATACAGCTCCTGTTCTGGCTTTTTATCTATAAAAATAGATATTCTTTTGTTTAAGGAGAGTTTCCTCTAAACAAACCTTGCACAAAAGGTGTAAGTAATTAGGGATGGATTCAGGCAAAGTGGCCATTCGCATACGGTTGTCCTCTGATCTAGAACGAGCTGATCAAACACCACTCAGCTAATTATTTCAGACGCTGTACAGTAATCACCAAGCCCAAACACCAGCAGTTACAATCAAAACAGGTATTATTTTCTGCACTAGAAGACAGACTCATGATCTATATGTGTCAAAATTAACGTGTGTAATGTGTAAGCTTCCAACAGAAACATGAACTACTGATGCCCACTGCCAGGAGGTATCAATATGGACCTCTTCAGATCTCAAGATAATAACCAGTCTAGTCTACTAATTCAGAAACTCAAAGAAGCAGCAGTTACCATTTGAAATATAACTTGTGAAAAAGCTCCAGTGGAACACAGCAGTGCAGGTATTTCTCTGATGATCAGTGCTCAGCTCTGCTATCAATGAAATAATCGTCAAGTTTCGGGCTATCTCAGGACTCCCAGGCTTGCACCCCTAGCAACTGGGGCCCCTCCAGTTTTGTATCCGTCCTTCTCTCACCTCTCAAGCCTTCAAAATAGTGAGAATACTTTTCAAATGACCCACCTGAGTACATTCATCTCATCATCTGTCTGGAAATATTCAAGGACTGCTTTTGAAAAATATTTTAGCACTAGAGAGTTAACAGGGCTTTTTCCCAGCCCGGAATCAACTTCAAAGTAGACATACAAAGAACCTCAGCATAGTCTTTTCTGTTTAGGAGAAATTATTTTGGCATTTCTTAAGGTATCAAACAACTTAAATCTCTCTCAAAGCTTCACTTTCTCAGACTGGGTAAGCAAGGAGGTGACGCAGATGGCACCAAAGCAAACACTGGGCTACCACGGATGACGGTACCTTCCCTGCACAGCACACTCAGGCTACCAAGACGCTTCGCAGAACGACAAGTTATGGGCTCAATCCAACAACTCCTACTCAAATGAGGAGCCTTTACTCATGTTAGAAGTGAATGGGAGTGAAAAAGTACAGTCTAGTCATGCAAACGACAGTCTTTGTGGTCTTGCCCCCAACGAGCACTCTGGGAGTGGGAAAAGCAAGACTGAAAAAGATGATTGATAAATATTTTTATAATTTTTTTTATTTATGTATATATATATATATATACATATACACACATATATTAGAAAAATAGAAATTTCCCCGGTATTTCACAAATGAGGTTTTTAACATCCTTTTCAGTAGCACTTATTAATATGAAAGCACCAAGAGATAACTCTATTTATTGTTGCTTTCAAAGTGTAAGTCCTCACCGGCTTCGACAGGGAATGAAGCTTAAAAGAATACGCCTCGGCGTGAAAGGATGTTTTTGTGGCTTGTTAAAACTTGATTGCTTTATGAATGACAGAAAGCAATACTAAAATGGCATCATTACTGCGGGTTATTAAAAAAATGACAATGTTAAAATATTAAGCTAAAAATTATTATTATTTTTTTAGTTTTTTATGTTTTATAGCTTGCTTTCATTTTCTGATATATTACAAAGTGATTAAATCCATTAAGTAGTGAAGAATTTAAATTTTTTTATTTTTATTTTTTTTTCCCCTGAAGAGAAACAATCACTTTTCTTATTACAGTGAGGATCTGCTGCAGTAAAAATTTTCGAGGACTTTGGGGGAATTAATCGAGTGCTTGCTTAATCTCATAGACACAAGGCTGAATTTTGCAGTTCTTTCCTCACACAAAAGGTGTTGAATGGGAGTTTTGTCAAGCAGTCAGGATCCCAGCCACTAATAACCTCTCCACTATTTTCTGGTTTGTTTTTTTTTCTCTTCTCATTAGCAGTCTAACAGCTCACAGACAAACCTGAAGCTGCTACGGGATGCGTGATGAATTACAGCACATCCAGCTCACTCTATGAAAACAGGTGAAAAATTGCAGGTAACATCTCTCAACCTGTACCCTGGGGTGAGTTCCACACCCACCCAACAGTCTCCAGGCTGGAACGATGGGTGGCTGTGGGGACAATGATGTTAGGTCGCTGTCTGAGAGGAAGGGAGAAGGCTGGAAGGATGCTGTAGGTCCTTCAATCCCCGACAGAAAACACGCAGAGTTGAGAAAAAAAATTGCCGCGGCTGCCGACGACGCGCACGCAGGGTTTGTAAACCTGGCTTTGCTGGACCTGAGTTTTTATCGCAGGTATATGTCTTTCTGCTCTGTGGGAGAGGAAAAGCTCTTCTTGCGTGATGTGCAAGGGAAAATAGAATGAATGGATGCTTCAAAAAAAAAAAAAAATCTACTTTGGTGAAACAGGCTGAAATAAAATATCACATCCTAGGCAGGTTAATTCTGAAAACAGAGGCTGTTCATTAAATGCCCCTTTGCTTAGGACTAACTGCTCCCAGTCTGGAAAAAACCCCAACTGATTCCACTGTGTGTCATCTTTGCTCCAAAATCTTTTCATTTTGTCTCAATTTAAATCACTTTTAGTTCTGTACATGTAAATGGCCTGAAAAGCACCTTTTCAGTTCTATTAAATAAGGACTATTACACTCAAATGTCACCTGACAAGTCAGTATTTTGTTATTCTTTATCACAGAATCCTCAAATTAGGTATGATTCGTAAGACACTTGGATGGAATCAGGTAAAGGAATCAAGATTTTCTAGGCTCTCGTCTATTTCCATTTGCTGATACCTTCCTGAAGCATCCAAACAAAAATGTCTTGTAAAGGAATCCAACAAACGTGCGAGCAAAGTATTTTCGAAAGCTTTTTCTTTAGACCATGTGCAATAAAACAAATGAAAGCATGGGAAAGTGTTGTACAAATTCCTACAGTTTCTACAATTGGAGCTGTAGCATTGAGACTTGATATTTTCTAAATGCAGGAATTTCTTTCAGGAAGAAAAAAATTCCTCCCCTGCTCTTTCACCAAGAAGCAGTGTACGAACTATGAAGGAGTTTCAGGAAAAACTGCCTTTGTGCACATCAGCTGAAGATAAAATAACTGCTAACTATGAAGACAGATGTATAAAATGCTCTCACATGCAAATCCAATAATCATTTCAATATTTAAACAAGCCACATGATAAATAAAACTCTGAGCATAGCGCGCTGCTACAGGGCAATTATTTACTACTCCTATCAGAATCAGAATACACAAACTCATTTTTCCCAAAGCACAATTTAAATAAAGTAAGAAAATATATTAAAAAAAACCCCCACAATAAAAATTTGTTTTCAAAATTAAATTCATTTGGAAACAGTAGCCTTGTAACAACATATTGATCCTTGAGAAGAACAGTATTACTTTTTCCTTAGCTTTTATCATCTCTTACAATTGACAGTGCTTTTAAAGAAAGTTTTCTTAAATTGTTAGAACACGTTTATTTTCTTGCAAATTAATTCTTTTTAACTCTTTATGATAGCTCTGAATCCCATAAAGAAAGATGAATTATCACATACTGAGCCCAAGCTGTGAAACAGGAGGAGACAAATAGAGACCCCTACTGTGTTCAACAATGTAGAAGAAATTCCAGACTCAATAGAAAAATTTTCTGTCCTTTTTCTCAAGACCACAAAAGCTGTTAGGATAGATTTGAACAGCGGAGGGCACTCTTGCTATGCAAAACCCCCCCCTCCCTAACCTGCCACACTCGGTTTGATCCATTCAGTAGCCTAAATCTCGGAATTTGTTAAGTAACAGCCACCTGTGGCACAGGCACCGACTGTATTCTCCTTCCAACAGTCGCCAGTTTCTTATTTGCACGGTGAAGCGCTTTGTTATCTCAAACACCGGCACCTTTCTACGCCTAGGCAGATGCAGAACGGATGCCAACCTCCCAAAACGCTGCGGAATATTTGGGCAAGATATCATATTAAATAAGACCTGGGTTATGTTTTTCAAAATTGATATAAACAGCCGTTTAGTTGGCTGTTCTGGTGCGTATACATTAATTTTGGGTTGAGATTGTGAGATATGTTTGAATTTGAAAGACAAATATGCTGATGTTTGTAGGAACTAAATCGGTTTGGAATGCATCAGGTTTTACTGGGAATCCTAAAAAAATAAATAATTAAAAATTGACGTCAATACTTCTAACATGATATGAAGAAGACATCAAAAAAAAAAAAAAAAAACACCCAAAACAAAGCAAAACAAACAAACTACCAGAAAGAAGCAGAGCACTAGATTCTGCGTAGCTTTCTCGTTTTGAAAAGTGTATAATTAACTACGTCTTACCCCACGTAACTCTAGCAGCGTGCGGAACGAAGCCAGCCGCTCTCCGAACAACCACGCTGACAAATTCGTGTTTGGAAGCTCACAACAATGCGAGGACCCAGTCCTGCATCTCCTAAACATCTCCAAACTGAACTGACAAGTACTGGACTTGACGGCACTACTCCTTTGAGTAAAATTACTCCCAAGCAGGAGCACTTGAAAGAGCAAACCCGGAGTGATTCGATGCTAGTTGTGCAGCTCAGTCATTTTGCTCATTTACCATTCTCTCTAGAACAGAAAGTTCTAAAGAAATTTGTTCACTTTCATCATTTCCAGCTTTGGGGATGTCACTACATCAACAATAACACGTACAATAAAATAACCAAACAGCACCAGTAGAAGGGATCTTCTGAACCACTGAATAGCGAGTCAGTTTGGATCAACTGAAACTAAAACCCTGCGGCATCTCTAGGGTTAATGAAACAGCTCAAGATGTTGGCCTTCACAAAAAAGAAACCTTTTTCCTTCTTTAAGAACTGTAAACACTTGTGCTGAACGAGATGGGTATTTGATAAGCTGTCCAGCCGGTAGGCAACTCGGAGGGATCTCTAGTTAACACTCAGATTCAGGGTTAACACTCACCGGAGCGGTGGAAAGCCCTGCTGCCAAGGTCAACTGCACAGATGTACTAATTGTATTATGGGCTTGACATCTAGTGGCCACCCCTGGCAGGGCAAAGCAGGCAAAGGTTAAATCAGCAAGCCTTGTCAGAGCACTTCTAACCACCCACCCCTCTGGGAGAAAGGCCTGGGGAAGCTTTCTGCCTCTCTGCAATCCCATCTTCACCCCTTGAAGGGAAGGCTGAGCACCCACCCCACTCACAACACCCAGAAGATGTCAACAGCCTTCCCAGATATAGCATCAAAAGTTTAGACTTTTTTTTTTTACTGTTTCTTTTTCAATCAGTGAATAGGGTCCAAATTTGTTTATGGGGAAGTGGTGAAATGTGGAAGGCGGAGGAGAGAAACCAGTATTTCACCACTGAAATTTCAGTTGAAAAGTAGAAAAGAGAGCAGGCTAAAGAGTGAGGGTGCATCAGTGAAATCTTTAAAAAGAGCCCTTCCGAAACTCTTATTGCCAGTTCTTAAAGATTTAGCTTACCCCGTAATAAATCTCGCTCAGGCGTGCTCACTTGGTGTACCCTCACTACAGCAAGGAAATGCTACCCCCCTCACTCTTTAGTCCACTCTCTTTTCACTTTTCAACTTAAAAAAACCCCACATTTTTTAATGCCTTTCATTATAGTTTTCTATCACCCTTTAATTATTTTTCTGACTTTCCCAGTTTTTGAAGAGGTTTTCCTTGATAAGCATAAATCCACTCTATGTCCAACATTACTGTAACTGAACCAGCTCCTAAAAGTATATTTTGGCCTCAATTCTCTTTTTTTTTTTTCTTTTTCTTTTTTCTTTTTTCAAATTAATGGAAAACCTTCACTACCTTTAGTGGGAAATTTTAAGAGGGTAAAAGAAACAGGATTTTTGGCCCTTTACATTGAAATGTACAATTCAATAAAAATTTACTGCTGGAACTAGATTTACTCATGCTTCCTCTGGAAAAAAAAAAATATAAAAAATAGCAAATTACTCTCATTTTACAAATGCAGTATTACGAAAGAAATTATTTTTACATTCTTTGTTTTGGGAAAAATGTGCCAGCACTGAACTATTTTAATGTCATGCCAGACCTGGTTTATTATCAGCAGAAGTGATTGACTCACGTCCTGACTGATGGATAGTCAACAGATAGGCTTGTCCTAGCTTGGCAGTCGACACATCAAATAAAGGAAAGTTACCCAGAAAATCTTCCCAGGATGCAAACTATTTTTCAGAAATGGCACTAATACTCATTACTATTTTGTTTATTTTTAATCTCCTTTTAAAATGCCAAACTATTTTTTATTGAATTGTAGCTTTTCCTCTTCCTTAGGCAAGGAGAAGTAATTTTCAACAGCTAAGTGCGTGCATATTAACAGTTTAATTACACAGAATTTAAACCAACACCTTTCAAAATTTCCTCCCTCCCACTCTGCAAAAAAAAGAACCTTAATGTCTACCTCAGGAGATGGGAAGACTTGCTGAAGATCAGCACCACCAGATAAAATCTGACCCAGTTTTATCTACTTTCATCGTTATACACGCATCAGCAAACTGGCCGATTGTTGTTGTTTCTTTACGATTCCAAATATTTTCCTATTGCTAACACAGTCCAAAACAGAATATTTTTAAAAATTCATAGGAATGCAGCTGTTACATAGTTGGAATGTGAAGCCTCTACTGTAATAGCAGAACTATTTATATAAAGTTTCAATTACTCTTCCTTATCAAAGGGACAATTTATACCAGTACTTCTTGGACCTTTATTTTTCCAAACAAAAAGCTGTTCTGTTACAGCTGCCTCACAACAAACATTGGCAAAAATCACCTCAGTTTTACCTTTACTGACAGCTGCTTGTGACTTCTGCAGTTTTAAAGGCAATCAGATCTAAGCGATGTGCAATAAACTCTATTTTATACATAGGAATGTCCCTCCAAAATGTGTTTTTACCCTCTGCCTATGCAGATATATATAGAGAGATATATATATACATATATATTCTCTAGTCACTCAGCTGAAGCTGGTTGCTCCATAGTAAATGGTGTCATTGCTGTGGTGGAGCATGTGTGTCTGTGTATAATTCCAGAAGAATATCGAGTGCGGTCACAAACTTCTCAAAACTGCACAACAAAAATCCCACTTTACCAAAATGAGAAATAATCCAATAGTTTAAACTATGGTCTATGTCTTGAAGAATGGTATTGTTTTGAAAAACAGGTCCAATTAAAAAAAAAAAA
>NW_010287706.1:0-5799 GCF_000700745.2 Antrostomus carolinensis
GGGGGGGGTGGGGGGGGGAAGGAGGGAGCTGGAGAGACCAGGTATCTGGGTAAAGCTGCACTGCAGTGCAAAAATGGATGCTCTTCACATACTGAGCAACCTGAAAAAAAGAGCAGCTTGATATGCAGGATCTGAGGCAGTTTGCATCCTTTAATCAATAGCTCCTTCAAGAAAGGTGGCCAAGAATAACATAAATAGACGGCAGAGGAGAAAGAAGACAAAAGACCAGCATTACAAAAGGCATCAGGTTCACTTTATAGTCATCCACAGGAAGATTTCTGTCTGGTCTTGTTTCTTTTTTAAAAGGAGAGAGGCAAAAAAAGAAAGCCCTCCTTTGCTCCTGAGAAATTAGATTTAAGAAGAAATCCCAATAGGAAGTTTTGCTTTCCAAGGCTGCCCTTTTCCAGCCTGAGGAAAGAAGCAGAAGGTGACGAAGCTGTCTCTTTCAGGCATAACATAGGAACATGCTCTGCTTATGGAGACTCGAATTTAGAAGCCTTCAAGCTTGTCTCTCCCTGCAAACAACTTTGGACCAGAAGCATGTGGATGGGTTACAATGAAATACAGCAAGAATTAGCTACAAAGATGAAACAACAGAAAACAAAGATAAGCATTTAAACAAGACCAGTAATCAGAGTTTCAGAGTAATCACTGGCTGGTGAATGAAGGTAATGAAGGTATTTTGACCATCTGGGTGATTCCTGCATCTCCACATGCAGGAGACTGTCTTCTAAAGGGCAGTCTTTTAAAAGCAAAAGTGAATGTATAACTCAAGTTAAAATCTAGAACAAAGGTGTTAAGTAGTAGGGTTTTAACCACACCTTACCTTTCAGTATATGCCAAAGTCACTACAGGGCCTCCACACAGCATCAGCCACACCAGTGCTGCCTACAGGAAGCACGACCAAGGCAAGGACTTGCCTTCACCTCCTCGAGGATGCATGACACCTGCTCACACCACACCTACACCAGACTGCAGACATGCATCTTCTTCCTGCCCTCTCCTTTCAAAGGCCATGCAGCCCAACACATAGTTTTCATGGTCCAAAATACGAGAGACCATGACCCTCATCCTGCACCCAGCCACCCCCCAGCTCACACAGGACCACCCAGGTGCTGTTCAAATGCATTGATGGGCAGTCATCCCATGGCTATAGGAGGGTATGTACCATCATCACATACACGCTACCAAGCCTGAGATCTGGACCAGACAGCACCAAGGCCACCAAACCCATTCCCAGACACCAGAAGGTCTGCGAATGACCTGTCATGCCAAAAAAGGGAAGGCTGGGAAAAAAAATCTGTGTTAAAACACATCCAAGACAGACAACCCTGATCAGCTGTGTACTTTCACAGCATTCCTGGACATCACCTCTGGCAGAAAGTGATGAAAGGAGACCTCAGCCAAGCAGAGCTAGTTATGCCCTCCTTCCCTTGCTGCTCCACCGAGGTAGAAAATATGTATTACTGAAGCTGTAAAGTGCTTGCAATTATGGCCCCAAACCCAGTAATCTCTACTGATGTAGGTAAATTGCTGACCCCTCTATCACTGTTATTTGTGATGCAAAAAAACCTTGGATTTTCTCTGCAGCTTAATAAAACCTGTGGGGAATTGGCGCAAGGCTTTCATTCCTTATAGCTAGCCTTTAATGTTGAAGTCTGTATTTCCTAGAGGGGAACTGAATAGTTTAGAATAATTAGTGATTTACATATAGAGTTGTCAACAAAGATACACGATATTAATGTACCATGATGAAGGGTATCACCTTCTCGGTTGCTACTTTTGATTTTATTTTATTTTAAAATTCTGTATTTTAATTCTGCTTACATTCTGCTATTGCTAGTAAAGTAGCCTGAAGCAGACAGCAAGAAGAGAACACTAAATCGAAGACTTAAATCACTTCTTCCTCAGTTCCCTGGCAGATTTAAAGAGCATCCTGGCACTAACGCTTTCAAATAATATACTGTAGGACCTGACACAGCAGAGAAACTCTGCTTCAAATCACACAATAGTCCAGGTGACCACGCAATTACAATTAACCTCCTGCCTGCTGTGCCTAATGACAAATGATCACGTGAATAATGGGCTCAGGAAAGGACCCAGGTATAAAAAAAAAAAAAAAAAAAAAATTCTGATTCTTACATATTTAAAAAGCCATTTTCACTTAGGAAGAAGCCAAGGGACACTAATTTTATTTTTGTACCCAAAAGAAATTAATAACCCTTGCTAATATACATGCAGGCATAAGCACACACTGTCAGTCTTCTAGCAGCAAGAGGGATGCATGGAACTCTCCTACTGCCACAGCGCTGTAATCGGTAAAATACTAATATCCTGCACCACTATCAAGCTCAGCCCAGAACAGAGAACATGAATTTTCTCTGTGCTGGATAAAAAAGGGAATATAACCTCAAAATAGCATGTAATATTTTTTGGCACACTTATTGGGCCCATGGGGTTCCCATTACAAGCTCTCTAACTGGGGAGGTATCCTATGTTGTCCCATCAAGTTTTCTGCTTTATCTGCTTTATGTCCATTATCTCCTACTTGTGAGCTCCCTTTACCAGGGAGCATCCTCCTCTCTGCTCACACAGCATCTTCAGGAGTAAGCAGAGATATTTTCCAGCCTGCTCCCTTTGCACAACAGGGAAGCACAAATAATTGTCCTATCCCAGGAAGAGCCAAGGGCACCTGTTTCCTTTACTGTACCTGGCTCTAACAGGAGGAATTTAACCCAAATGTGCTCCTAGTCAGAAGTTACTGCCCCTCCAGATCTGCTGGCAGAGCACTTGGAGTCATGTCTCCCCCACCTGCTTCAGAGAAGCAAGCTCATTAGTTTAAATAATTTGATACAGTTTTTGCTAATTCACTCATTTTAATTAGTGTCCAGACCAGAAGGGGCAGAAACCTCCAGCCGAGGAGCAGCAGGGCATACGTATGTGTATGCGCATGTATATACTTTAATTTAATTTATATTTCTATTAATAAGAAATGTTTATGCAAATTCTATCCCCCACTCTTCCTAAATCTATCATTTTCTAGCATAAATACATCTCCCAGGAATGACAGAAGCAATACGGAAATGTCCACCCAGATGTCAGTACTTGCACCTGGAAGCAGCAAATTACTTGCAGGCACTGCCAAGACCTCTTTTGAAGCAAACCAAATCTTTACCTCCTACTTGCTCCAGAACCAAAGGATGCAGCACCACCAGACGTAACGTGGGCAGCCCCCAGACAAGGTAAATGGACTTTGAGCAGCTCTGCATTTTAGAATCATAGAATGTTGTGAGTTGGAAGGGACCCACAAGGATCATCCAGTCCAACTCTTGCCCCAGCACAGGACAATCCCAAGATTCAGACCGTGGGTCTGAGGGCACGTGTTGTCCAAATGCTTCTTGAATCTTGTCAGACTTGGTGCCGTGACCACCTCCCTGGGGAGCCTGTTCCAGTGCTCCACCACCCTCTGGGTGAAGAACCTTTTCCTAATGTCCAACCCAAACTTGTCCTGGCACAGCTTCCTGCCATTTCTCCTGGTCCTATCATTGGTCACCAGAGAGAAGAGATCAGCACCTGCCCCTCCTCTTCCCCTTGTGAGGAAGTTATAGACCGTGATGAGATCTCCTCTCAGTTTCCTCTTCTCCAGGCTGAATAATCCAAGCTACTTCAGCCTCTCCTCACACAGCTTCCCCTCTAAACCCTTCACCAATTTTGTGGCCCTAATTTTGGCACGATCTCTCCTGCAGAACATGTTATGGCAAGTGTTTACCAAGTTGTATGATGAGCTATTTCATAGTTGCTAATCACAGATATAACACAATTAGGAGATAAGCCTTATAATGCAGAACATTATGTATAAGGGTTTCTACATATATTTAAAACACCTGTTCCAGTATGCCTTTAAATAGAGTCTTTTGATATAAAAGAAATAAATACAAATATACTGTATTCTGGCAATTTAGTCTGATGGCTGATTAAGGAAACATTGCTTCATGAATTCTAAGCCATGACATTTCCACTAATCTTCCCATTTCAACAGCAGGGAAAAAAAAAAATATCTCCATGCCTATCATTTTCAAGCTGAGTATATTATCTGCTAGTCTCTGGATTTACCCGATAGCTCTTAAAAAACCAAAATATACCACCACGGTCTATAAAACTTATGTGTGGCTTACTTGGAGAGCTGTAAGTCATTCTGAGGATGAACAAATGTAGAAACTAGCTCTCATCTTTTTTAAAAGTATGTCAAATAAATAAATAACCAGATTGCTATCTGTTATTTCCCTTCAATGAGATTGCTGCTTGAAAGCTTATAAACTATGACACTTCTGTTTTTGCAGAAGGCTGTGCATTAAACTTCTCATATCCCCTTGCAAGGATCAAATACAGTCTGTTTTGTTGTCAGATTTCTTAAGCCTGCTCTTCTGCAAAGCCCCCCAATGTAAGAGCTACCACCTCTCTACATACAAATTTGCCCCCAAGAGACCTTACCTCACAACCCTTGCAGCACCTCACCTTCTAATCCCCAGCCCCACAGATGTTTTAACACCTAAAATGAATAGTCATGAGCTCCTCAACTGCAGTTTCCAAGTTACCGAATTTAATTTTGTGTTAACTTTGGGTTCATGGTTCAGCTCCCCAACCAGCATAAGTGGTTGTGCACAAAGATACCTTGCTGCCTACAGTCTCACCTGGAGCTGCTCCCCAAACACTGAGCATCAAATGTGATTGCTTGTACACCCCTAAGACACAACCCCTTGAGGTCTTAAAGTGGCGTGGGAAGCACTCTGATAGAGTGCTGGTTATGAACCAAAATCCTGGTTATTGCCACAAAAATACATGTCAGTCCACATACCTTCTCCCCCATAATACATTTACATAAATGATATAAAATAATTTATCTTTTCCATATTGCTTTATTATGGATACCTCCATACCAACATCAGGACACCAAAGAAGGGACAATAAAAGTCTCCTAAACCCTCCTTAGATGAGAGAAACAGATTTGGGGCTGCTTTCATTGACTTTCTTTGTAGTGCTCATAGTTTTGTTTCCTAAAGGTCTCTCCTTTGGACAGATCTGTTAGCTAGCTGAACTGTACACTCACAACAGAATCATCAGAACACGCTACTGTAATAGTGCTGTGTATCTCATAAAAGCACAGTGAAGAGTCATGGTTTGATGGAGGAAAGACACCCTTGTTTACAGGCTCAGGGTTAGCAAAGCTACTGATCGTACCTTGTTTTGGTGCCAAAATGGACAGTAGCTTAAATAAGGCAGGAGTGAACAAAGTAAATGCTGCAAAATACATTGTAAATTATCCTACATTGAACATGTGGTTCAGGAGCATATTTTTGAAGTGAACCTCTCAATTATCCCAACTTACCATCCTTCAGCACACAACACCAACTGTGCAAAATGAATTTGTGGGGGGATGAAACTCAACCCAAAGATGTGCCCTGGGAGTGCACTTTCCACACTCAAGGATCTTCTAAGTAGTCAAGCCACAGCCAGAGCAAAGCAGGGGCCTTGCAAGATGCACTGCATGCTGCTTCGCCCTATGAATCCACCTCCAATGTGTCAACCCACCTGCTAACGTAGACAGAGCCTCTACTATCACTAACTAGAACAAATATGCTTTTTGTTCTGCCATACACACCTATAGCAGCCTTTACACTACAATATATTCCGATTCAACCTGTCTTTTGAATTTGCTTTCCCAATAGCTGTCATGCTCCAGCACTTGTCAGTTGTCTCAGATAACCAAATATTACTCTGATGTTCGCACTGTAACCTAGA
>NW_010287706.1:5844-24218 GCF_000700745.2 Antrostomus carolinensis
TAACTGCTTATCAAAGGCAAAACTGACAAGGGTTGTTGGGATGTTTTTGGTTTGGGTTTTTTGTTCTTTTTTTTTTTTTTGCATGAATCCATGGTTTATTGCTTCCCAGCCCTGTAACGCTACTTAGCTTTTTCATGATCCATGCATGAAGACCTTTAGATATATCATTTCAGCTTAATAACAACACAATTACAACCACTTAATGTGTTTAAGGGAACAGTCCCAGCTTAATTTCCGGCAGGAGCAAAGAGAAATTGCATGCTCTGCTATCAAGGCATAAACCATCAGCCTGTGCTCAAACCCTCCTTTATTTGGTTATCCAGAAAGTTCCTTGCCCACTGGCACAAGGAGGAGAGCTCAATCCCCGATCCCAGCTCCTTGGGGCAAAGTCCACATGGCTCCTTTCAGAGTTTGACTGCGGCTCCTCCCTTTCCTGCACCCAAATCAATACCACCACAGCTCCTTTGCCTGAGGTTATACTAAGCTCTGGCAGTGCATCCTTCTTTTTCCTCATGAAATCAGACTTCTAGGTCACTTTTTGGAGGTTATCTTCTAAAAACCCCAAAATCAAGCCTGGCAGTAATCTGAAAAGTCCCAAGCCACACAGTTTTCTCATTACTTTAATGCCAAAGCACTTTGGCTTTCCCTGCCCCTGGAAAAGCAACTCACTCCACAGACCTCAGAGGAACAGGACTCTGAGTCTTTTTGGCCTGAAGGACATGAGAAGGCTACCATAAGGTCATCAAAATCAGCCCTACACATAGACCAGTGCAGGCTTGCGCTCAGCAGCCTGCCTTACAGAATAGCTGACACCCGACCACTAAATAACCCATCCCACTCAGACACACATGATCCATTATCCTTCCAGCCAATTTCCTAACCCTGCTTTCAAGAAGAAAGAAAGAAAGAAAAAAAAAATATAATGCTCTCCAAAGTAGAATAAAAGGGTGGGCATATTTCAGTGCCACAGCAAAGCAGAATTGATGCTGCCCACACAACCTGGGGTTTGGAAATAATGTATTTATAGAAGTACATTAAGACCAATTTAGAAAAGGTTGATTAGATAAAGTAATCCTCATTCAGGCAAGCCTAAACAATTTTCTTATTTCATTGAATCAGCAATAATGTACTCCTACAAATGCAATAAATATATATCCAATCACCTCCTCCTTCGGTGACTTCTCCCTTTGTTCCTTTCAGTTGGCAGCGTTTGGTTTGGGTTGTTTTCAGAAAGGAAAAAAAAAAACCAAAATGAAACAAACAAAAACCAGTAACTCATTTATAAAACCTTATCTTCTTGGTAATTTTATTTTATCTCTGTAGCATAAGGCAATCTAGCAGAAGCAAACATTGTTTACTTGTTAATACCAAGCCAGAACTCTTAGAAAGAGTCGATGAGACCACGGAGAAAAACTACTGTTTTCTTTGTTATTCTTGCTGGAAGACCTGAGGTAATATGTCAGACACTGGTAGAGCCTATTGGGGAAAATACAAATAGTTCCTCTCTTTTCATCCATATGCATGGGAAATCACGCTGGTCTACATGCACTGAAGATTTTGCGCTGTTGCTCCAGCCAGCTCTTCTCACACCATAACAACACCTGCTCGGAAAAAAATTCACTGCAATTCGTAATTCAGAAACTAAAGTATTTTTAAAATCTTGACTGTTTGATTGTGCCACTATATCAACTGATTATTTGCAAGGCATATCTCAAGAGACATGTAGCACTAACTGTAGAACATGCTTCTGTGTCCACAGTCCCCAGCAATGCTAAAGTCCCTGCACCCCACAGGCACTGGGTGAGACCCAAAAGCAGGATCCGACCTGCTGACACTCATATTAATTGAGAAAATGAGGGCTGTAGGCAAGTGAGGGTCCTAGCAAGGCATACACATACAAAATCATTTTGTTTTTGTTGTGCAGTGACAACATTTGTTACCAGAACACTGGGGGTTTACCTATGGGTTTCATGGCAGTGTGATTACTTTTGATCTGAGAGTGCCTTCAGCTCAACCCCCTGCCGCGCAGGTATTTGGATCACAGACTCCCTCCTGGTCTCCCCCTTCTGTTCTCACCCTCTCCTTTAGTTATTTCTAGCTTTCCAAGTAATTAATATTTCTTAAGAGTAACCTAGGGGGGAGAATTGTATTTGTCATCAGCATTTGCTGCTGAGGTGCAAAGGCAAGTAAAATGTTGCTGCAATGATTTCATGCAAGATAGACACGAGGAAATTTCTGCTGCTGGCCAGAAATTTCGCAGCTGTGTCTGTGCCCAAGCTAAATTCCCAAGCATACACTCTGTATAAAGCCTCTATCAACCACCATCACAGCGAATTGACTCATAAAGTATACCCTTTATGAAGAGAGACATTTTTCATCCCATGCCACAAATTCAAATTTAATAAAGGATGCTGCTTAAGCAGGCATTTATTTTTTTCCATAACCGAGTCCAGTAAACTTCTCTGGATCACGCTGGATTCAGCAAGGGGCTGTTTCTGAGCTGCTAGCAGAGCTCACACCCTACTAGAGGGAAAACGGCAACATTTAGTCTTTAAAAACATAAAGACACCAATACTTAGCACCCTTCGCAGATATTCATTTACTCTAACAGTGAGTTGTTGGGTGAAAAATTTGTAAACCAGACTTAGGTTTTCTGAAGTCCTGCATGTCCAGTCACGAAACACTTAAACGCATTTAAAAGTCCAGTGTTTAATGTTAAATTTGGCAAGTCAAGCCCACCTCACCCCCAGTACCACTGACTACTTTGAAAAGTCCTACACTGAGGCAAGAAATCAGTGTGAGATTTTTGTCTTTTGCTGTGTCAGTGCCCAGCCATTCCTAGGGACTTAATAAAGCCCTCACAGAAAATCAGGAGGGACTGAATGCTCACCATTAGCTTCAATGAGATACAGGTTTTACTTTACACCTTTCACTTACGTGCCCGCATACAGGTTTAGCAACCTAACTTTAGTTTGCTTCTCTTGGAAATCTCACTCTAAAAATTCAAAACAACCAACAAGGATTTAGTTAGGAAACCATAATTAGCCAGTCTTGCATAGCTACACAGCAATGCACACAGCTGAGTGGCTATTTCTAGGGAGTCAGCATGAAAGCCTGGAAGATTTGTTGGTTTAGGACTTACACTATAATTTTGTTTGATGCAGGATTAACTCTGCTTAGAACGGAATTGAAAACAAATGAATGTTTACATTCTTTGCATTATAGACACCACTCAAAACAAGGAGAGCATCTGCCCAGCTCAAGTGTGGTATGGATGTAGCTCAAAGACCCCACTTGCCACGTCTCAGCAATTGGGGACCTGGGGAAGCATCTGCTCATGGCCTTGACCAGCAGTGAAAGCAGGGAAGCAAACAAAATCCTACCAATAAGAGATATTTGGTCAGGAAAAGCTTAGCTGATCCTCCAGTTCCACTCCCAAGGATAGTTGGTTCCCTTTGGAAAGGTCTGGATGTACTTCCTTTACACAGTTGTATCATTTTGCTGGACCATCCCTGGTGAGCTTTGCTCCACTACACGTTCTACATCCCTAGAGCTATACCCTTTCCTAGATGTCCTCCCTTGTAGTATTGTGGCAGATGCACCCACCCTGACAAAACCCAGGGCTTTCCAACTGTTGAAACATGATTTTTTAATGTGCTTTTCTTTTTGCGCCCTTACGGTGACTGTTGCTGGGAGTCACTGGAGGATGGGGCCCAGCAATCAGAACTGAGCACAGGTCAGGCTTGACTCAAGCACAAGCAGAGTCTCACCAGAAGGCAAATTGAGCCTGTCCTCCTCTGAGCAGCTGGCTGCAGTTGGGGACTCTCCCCTTGGATCAGGAGGCTGCCTAAGGTAACTTCCCTGGGACTGAGAGTCCTCATCTTACAGGTGAGTAATTGCACATTTTGGGTCATCATTGTAAAAGATTGCTTGGAAAAACTTAGGAATTCTCAAGTCGGCTGTGTAGTAGTTTATCCCTGCCTGACATTCAAACCTGTGGTTTGCTATTGTCTGTTGGAGTGATTTTGGTTGGAATAAATCCCATTTTGAGTGACTTCCTTGTCTGTTTTGTGGGTGCCTCTGCAACAAGCACCAGCCCATCCTGAGCAACACTGCCCAGCATCCCCTCCCCTTGATGTGACCAGGGCAAAAGTCAGCTTTGGTACTGTCTCACAGGCAAGGAACGACTGCAGAAAGCAAGAAATTCATAGTGAGAGAGAATGAAAGTCACAATGGGAAGTTCTGGGGCATTTGCTGGAGGGAGCAAAGAGAAAACAGGGACACAAAAAAATTAAGGGCAGAAAAAGAAATGTAGGGCCAGGAATTTGCTGGTGCCAGTTAACACAGCAATGCTGCTCTCTGGAGCTGTACTGATCTTGCCAGAGAAATTAAGGTATTTCTGCCTACTACCTGGTTTGTTTTTTTTTTTTTTCCTTGCTTTTTAATCTTTTATGACAATAATAACCCCCACAATACCTTGCTGCACTCACTCTCACATGCATGCACAGATTAAGTCTAATATAATGCACTTCCCATTACTGAGAGAAGGTGCGAGTGCACCTGCTCCACATCGCTTCAGGCAGACAATTGCCCTGTCCTAACCCCTTCTGCAGCCAACATAGCAACCAATTTATCACCATCATCTAACTTCATTCACTTCCCTTGCCGAGTGACAGCCATCAAAAGTCTTGTTATTGGCCTGTTACTAGGTGGCAAGGCAATCACATCACCTAACAAGGTCTTAAAAAGGAGAGAAACTTCCTAAATCCCATTACCTGAAGGCCCTCCCTCCCCCAAGATGAAGATTTGCATGTGTTTCTGCCACAGATGTCAAATGCATTTCTGACCCTTTTTAATAACTTTCAACCTTGCTTCTAGGTGAACGAAGCAGCAGAGTCCTCCTGTTGCTGCACAGATTTGCTTCATGGAGTTTAAAACCACCAAGAGTCAAATTTGCTGGATGTTTTCAAGGTAAATCCACTTACCTGACCAATAGCTGTGCCTTTCAGGCAGGGGTAAGTCATGCAGTGATTTATCCCCAGCAACTCCAGCATGCTGCTAGGAGTGTATTTAATACAACACAGTAAGGCTACTTTCACGTTGTACCATATCCAAGGCTATCGCTGTAAGAAAAGCCAAAACCCTTCCAAAACTTCCTACTCTATTCATTTCTGGGGAGTGAAATAGAAAGAGACACTCGTGGGAATGGAAATCACAAAATCTGAAAGAAGATTAATAATGACAACTGTGGCAATCAACACTGACGTGGCAGTCAGCAGTCTGTAACTCCATGGCTCACTATGTCTGGAGATGCTGCCCACAACAGCCAAGCCCAAGCCATTTCAGGTTCACTGTATGGTTTTGCTGTAAACAATAATGTCAGGTCCAAAACACCTCTGGCAGATTTCTTTTGACTTCTCCATGATAGGACCTGGAAGGGCTGCGCTTATCAACAGCTGCACACCGGGGCCAGATGAGAGCAGAGACAACAAAACCAAGCCAACAACAACCCAAGATCTCAATTTTTGGCTATCTCTCATGAGAGAAATGCAATGACAAGGGCTGGCTTAATCCCTTGAGCCTATGTAGTTCATCTCCCAGTCTGAATGCCAATACACAGGCCATCTCTGTACCACATATGCACTGAACAGGCTCCTCCTGAGTAGGTCAGACCTCCTGGCCACTAGCATATGATGCCCTACAAGACAGCTCTGCCTTTGAGATAAACACATTTACCTTTCAAGAGCAAGCACACATGCCTGTATCTCAAAGCAAGCTTGAGCTTGCATGCATCCTTCACATCTCCAAGTCTCAGGACTCAGATAGTCCACTTACCATCGTAACCCAGAGGCTCTTTCAATGCTGTTCATATCTGGGAAGATGATAGCTACTGTCCCCATGAACATGAAAGCAGCAATTGCTCTCTGCTGTAGGCTGGAAAAACTGCTTCCTGTTACAAACACCAGAAATGTGCATTCTGTATCTCTAGGATCTAAAGGAGAGCTGCTGAAGCATTTTCATGCGGAAACTATTAAAAAAAAAATTCTTATTTTCTCTCTGCATTTTTTCTTTGAGTTTTGGAATATAGGAGTTGAGTGTCAGTTGAGGTTTCAATTATTACTATATGCACTACAGTGACTCCACAAAGCAAAATCATTGCTTTTAGACTTGTAGCCTCATAACACAGATTCATATTAACTAAGAAAGACTCAGTCTGTCTCATGGAAGAGGGCAAAAAAAAAATAAATCTATTTCTCTCTAGTGTTCATTTCACCTTCAGGATCCTCCCTTTAAAAATCAGAATACCTACACAAACTCACAAGTGTATATACAGGTATATACACACACGCTAAAATATATGTAACAGACACCATTCCTTTCCCATCCAGATGTTAGTTACTGCTTTCTGTATCTGGTTGTGCTGGAAGAGGAGAAGGTTTCATCTCCTGCTCTTTGTTCCTGGCTTTGATATGACAAGAAGCTCAGATAGACAAGTTTTCATTAAGAAAAACATGGAAAAAAGGACTTGTTTAACACAGAAGGGCTCCCCATGTGGGGAAAAGGCATGTATAAATGGTCTTCAACACATCTATAAAATTGCTAGACTTTTACTAAACAGTTACTAGAACCCATGAGTTTATTTTGCCAAGAGGAGCACTGGGCACTGGGGGAACTCGGACACACTCCAGTTACTCATTATTTAGATTCTTTTACAGCAAAGTACTGAGATGCACCTATAATTATGGTTGCTCAAAACTTTTCATTGGAAACTATTTTTTTCTAAGTGATCTTTTCTTGAAGAATTATTGAATACTTAACGCATTTAAATAATTTCCACTGGTAGTTCAAAACCGAGATACTTTCACTCTGCAAAAGGTTATCTTAGTCAAAGTTATGAGAAGAATTTTAAGTTTTTAATTTCATTCAGAAACATTCATGGAAAACACTTGGTAGCTGATCTAATAACAACATCCACAGCAATGGACTTTGCTGATGATGCATGTACTTTATATACCCTCAGAACATTCAGCTGCATTCTTCCCATACAGCACTATGGCTGCTCACCTAGCTTAATTTATAGCAGCATCTAGGGCTTCTGGTCAAAAATCCCATGGGGAACAGCTGAGAAGGGAGAGAGGGGAAAGGACTGAAAGAAAGCCAAACCATAAGAATAGCTTACAATGCATAAATTAACCTTTTTCATCACAAACAACACAGCATCCTCCAATTGACTCTGTTACAACTGGGCATCAAACTGCAGCAAAGATACCAGGGCAAATTAATGTTCATTAGTTTTGTGCAAGCCTGCTAACATCTACTGATGAAATTCACTCCTTCACTGGCCAAGGCATTCTGAACTGAGACTGATAGATTTTGTTTTCTTAGTCTGGGGAAGTTTCCTGCCAGCTGGGCTTGCAGGCATGGCCAAGAGAACAGAATATACCCCAGGTCTTGACCTCAGGTCTCTAAATCTCTCTTCTCCATCCACAGTACTAAATCCACATCATCACTGCAGAGCACCACTGTACAATACTTATCTGCCAAGTACCCATATTTAGATCTTAATCTCCTCAACTAGTTATGAAACATTATTCAAATGTCATCTCTTAAACGTGTATTAGATAGCTTAACATATATATACATACACATACCCTCCCACCTAAACACACATCTATCCACAACCCAAGTGTGTTGGGTTCTTTTCGGGGTTTTTTGTGGGTGGTTTTGGTGTTTTTTAAAATATTTCTTTGCTTGGTCATTCCACTCATTGGAGTAATTTAGAGGAAAAGAGCAGGCAGTGCCCTTACTGATGAGGGAAGAGGATGCTCCCCAGACAAAATCACCAGGAGGGAATAATATTTAGGTACCAGGTCTTGAGCTAAAATGCAGTGTTGCACAAATGAAATAATCCATTGTACTATTTGTCTAGAAATAGATTACAATCTGCCCCTTAAAATATCCTTATTTTTAGAATATTCAAAGTTCAGCTTTTGCTAATTAGGTCTTTTTCCCCCCCACTCCTTCAAAAAAAAAAAAAATCAAACTGCATTTCAAGTATAGATCATTTCTACAGAGGAGTCAGTTCTTATTATCAATGGACTTCTTAATTAATGTTCACCCTGTCTTTTTCTGTTGCTATATTGAATTTGAGTGCATATGGCTTAATAGACACACCAGATGCTGCTTCCCTAGGTGGTTTAGGAGCTAATGCTTCATCATTTGAAGGTTTTTTAAAAAAGAGAGGTTCATTATTTAGTGAATTAGCCACCTGTTCAGAAGAGGAGACAACCTGGAGGAACTAACTTGCCTGGCTGTAAACCAAAGTCCAGACTTAGAAGGGACTGTGCTGCTTCTTAATTGGAGGAGAAAGAAGCAGACAGCCTGTGTCCCTTCTTTTTTCAAAGTCTCTATCAGAAAATCAACAGTGAAATGATGTCTTGCAGGAATAGCATCATTTTGCCCCACCCTTCTGCAGCCCAGGCAAGGACCAAATCCGATGCACTCTGACTTCTTCCAAGGCTGCCCCATGAGCCTCTTCCTGCTCCAGTCATTTGCTCCCCATTTCATTCTCCCTTAGGGTTTGGAGGGTGCATAGAGATATAAAAACACAAGTTAACACACATTAGCCTTTAACAGCTGCCTCTGCCACCCGCAGAGATACCAGCAGTCAGCCAGCAGTGACATCTCGGACTAAGGCACATAACAGATTGAATCACTGAGTATGGTGATATCCATCCCAACTCTCCTCCCCGCCCCAATTCAAAAGGTTAGATAGAAAAGCAAGCAACTCTTGTTCTCTATTACTGATAAACCCAGAAATATCTGCCATGTGCCACTTTAAATATATGAGGTCACACATGCTTATTTAGGAGACAGACCAGCAGGAGTCCAAATATCTCTGGCTGCAAGAAACATGGTCGATGCAGTAAAGCACATGAATGAAGGGTTAAAGTTTATAACTGTTTTATAACACATTTTATGTAGGTAAATACATATTGTACATTCTGGGCATCAGAAAAAAGCTTGCAGCACATGCCAGTGGATGTGGCTTTAGGTACCATGCAGACAACATATTTCTGAAGCCAAACCCATTGAAACAACAACAGCCTTTTTCTGTCATCTTTAGACTGAGCCAGCTCTAAACAAATTTTTTGTTCAAGCAGATAAATATGGAAGATCTGACAAATCTATGTCCACAATTACCATAGATTAGAACTACAATACAGCCTGATTGCAAACACATTTAATTCCCTTGTGTTGCAAAAAAATCCCCACAAAAAAACCCCCAAAACCTCCCTCTCCCCCCAGAAAAAAAAAACCCTAAAAAACCCAAACCAAACAAAAAAAACCCAACAGCAAACAAAAAAACCCAGGAAAAAACACACAGCGAGCCCCAAAAAGCCGATCCAGGGCCCAATGCCTTGACACATCACAGTCGCTGGCAGCAGGATGCTGCTGCTCCCCAAAGGAAAATAGCTTTTCTCAGTCTCCCCGAGCCTTCGCAATGCTTCAGTACGCCTGGAGGAGCTGGCAGGGTTGGGCTCAGAGGACATACTGCAGGACTGCTTTATTTTCCCCATTTCAAGCAGGCAGCGTGGCCCTGAGAGCAGAGGCTTAAGCACTGTATATGTACAATTTCTCTGTAAAAGTCTTTTCCTTTTTGGCACACTGGTAGGGGTAACACATAGTTCATAACTCTTCCGAAGCAGAGAGGTTGGTGGTACAGGGATCTACAGAAAGAACTGAATCAGCATTTCCCTTGGTTTTCTTTCATTTCACCAGGAGCCCTCCATATGGAAGAAGTCTAGAGTTTCACTTTTTGCCTCCAAGTGAGTTTAAACCAGACCTCCAGCTTATTTGGAGCAGGTGGTACAGTAAAGATGTTAAAAATGAGTTAATGGACAGGGTTATAATACTTAGTGCTTAGGGTAGACAAGAACTAGAATAAGAACAGAGGAAGTCCTCTGATGCTTTCCAAACTGTTTTCCTAAAAACAAAAGAGAAATACTAACTCATCATCTTTAGCCTAAGTCAGCCATCTCCCAACACTTGCTTCTGGGCTTAGCAGCCACTGCAGAAGCCTGTGCTGGAGCATCCATTCACTCCCACACATCGAGCAAGGGTTTCACCTGCCCAGATGCTCATCTCCTGCATCAGGCAGCCTGTGGCACCATGTAGTCCAGGGCACTGGCTCCCAAGACATCTTCTTGGCTTGTCCTTGAAAGACAAGAGCTCATTACTCTGCATGAGCATGTCAGGCTCCAGTCTCCCTCTGGAGAGTGTGAAATATAAGCTGCTTTAGACTTCTGGTTCTGGAAACATGACATGCTGACATCAACATGAGGTGAGAGAAGAAATTTGTGCAGAAATAGCTTATTGCAGCCCAGCCAACCACTCACACTTTTTGCCTCTCCAGTGCTATCACACAGGAATCTTCACTTTTAAAAGGTGAGAGTTAAAACCGGCTAGGAGAAAAAGACATACAGATGATCTGCAAGGCTTACAATGGTAGAAATATTGAGCAGAAAAAAAAATAAAATCCATGACAAAGTCTTCACAAAAATTACACTGGCCCTGAAGAGTTCCTGAGTTGTGCTTCATACAGGCCAGGACAAACTCTTTTCAATGATAGGTTATAAATATGCTGTCAAATACATAAGGTTTAAAATTCCGACTCCTAACCCAAGAGCAACAGGGGTAATTTCCCAAGCCATACTAATGCCAGCCGACCATGAGCCACAGCCTTAAGTAACAGCTACCTAAAGCTTGGTCCCTGCATCCTCACTGAGGCACTCAAACAATCTCAACAAAGATGCTGATACTGGATCAGCTAGAAGATGACAACATCTCAGAGGTCCCCCATGTTCACAGAAAGTATTATTGTAATCATCACTTCTGGGCACCTACCTGGCATCGATGGCAATTTCTTGCTTAGTGCCTTATGAAGACGGCCCATCAACCCGCAGCACTGCTGCAGCCTAGCCCAAAGTGCCTTGGTCCAAGTTCAGGCGTACCCTGAAGGCACAGGAAGAGAGAACATCTCCTCGTGCTGTAGACAACTCTTCTCCCAGTGGTGTTTCCCCAAGGGCCATCAGGAATTCTGCAAAGCCTCTTCAGTCCCAGCAAAGCCTCCTCCAGTTGGAGGGCCTTGGCTGCCTGGCCATCCCTGGTGGGGTCTGTCTGCCACCACACAAGTGCCTGGGACAGTCCCTGTGCTTTTGCTGCATAAGATGGCAAGTACCAACTCTGCTGGCAAGACTGATCGGAGGTGGGATGTCTGACAACACAGTTTTACAAGAGGGACTGGAGCCCTTGCTACATCCAGCCCATGGTATGAGCACTTCACCGCGCTGGGATAGGAAGGTTGTCTGATAATTTGTAGAAGACTTTTAATGGCCTTTGGCTGGTTTAACATCTGGCTAGACAGTAGCCACCCCTTTGACATACAAACTCATTCAACAGAATATTCTTCCAAGATGTCTACTACCTCCAGCGCAAATCAGCCCGGAGAGAAGTTCAGAAAGGCGAATGTAATGCTTGCTTCCACTCTGCTCCACCAACACCTTCCTGACACATGTCATCTCACAGGCCCCATCCCAGAGACATGTATGCATTGTGCCTAATGTATTGCATCAGGGAAGTGTTTTCAGTGAGTAAAGCTGTGCACAGGCATAACTCAAGGCGGAGAATGTGCACACATGCATGTGGTCTGAGAAGCAAAAGCACAACAGCACTTACAACAAGAAAAAAATGCATCATCTTTTAAGTGCAGCCACCTAATCCCTTTTCTTTTAGGTCTGTATAGCACAAGATCACATTGATAACACCATCCTATCAAACCACCAACCCCTTCTATGCAGTATTGTTGCTTCTACTTATTCTCTGAGAGGGAAAAAAAAAACCACCCTCTCTTTTTAATGAAGCTGTTCAGCGTTATGTTTGAACAGCAAAAGCAGGAGCCGACCTCATCGGTGTTTAAGAGTTACAGGGGTCGAGAGTGTTTTCTCACTGAGCATCAATTCCAGCTCTTTGAGCCAATTGCCACAGATTCCAGGAGCTTGCCCACACTACAATTTTCACACTTAGCAACTGTAAAATTGTTAAAGCGATATCTTTCCACACGGTTGCTCTGTTATTAGTGCTTAGTTTGGCATGCCACCTTAGTTACGGGCTTTAAATGCCACTTTCAGCACTTCCCGGGGTAACCTTGGCCATGAAATCAGAAAATCAGATCATTTTCTGGTCTGTTTTCTTCTTTTTCTCTGGATGAGATTAGATTTTGCTACGCTTGACTGACAAACCTCATTTGGGATTCCAGAGGAGACTGAAGCCCTGACCTCCATAAGAAGTGGGAGGCAAAGATGTCTCAAGCTATGATGAGGAAGAAAGAGCTAATTTCAACACATCACATAACAGGCAATTAGTAATTAATTTGCACTGAGAGACAAACACACTTGCAAAATATGTTCAGAAAGTGCCTCCCTGTCAAGTCAGGGTACTTAGTTTTATCTCTCTAAAACGATGCTAAAACATAAGAGGTTTTATTCTTCCTCTATGTTATCTATTTCTGCTGTATTTATCTCAGGAAAACAGAACTATGGGAGTTGGGAGTTTTCTTTAAGCATTTTAACTAAATCCAATGAAGAAGGAGTCCAACAGTGTTTTCAATAATTATTTTTTAACCATGTTTAAAAGATTATTTGACCTTTCCGTTGCTATAATCTTTTGACAGCTCATTATGTTCCAAGCATGTTATCAGCACTGGATGCAGTGTTACTTAAAAAGGATGCCGAACTGCACATCAACCATAATGAACAACAGACAAATGTCAAAAAAATTAATTTCTAGTGTTTAGTCATGCCCTTGTTGAAAGTTAACATCCCATTAAATAGTATTATGGAATATCATTCAAAATGACAGGGCAAAACCTCAGCTGCTCCATCAAGTAATATACTTTAAACTGTAAGACATCAAGGTTTGGTCCGTGGAGCTCTATTAACTGATGATATGAAGGACCACCCCACTGCCACCCTCAGACTTACTACTGATTAACGAGGAATTAAAAAAAAAAAAAAAAAGAAAAAAGAAAAAAAAAACATATCAAAACAGCAGAGATGCCCAGCACTGAGATTTTCATTTTGGCAATTATTCTTAACATCACCAAAGAAAAAAATAAATGAATATGCAGAGTCTGAAAATATTATAAATTAGGAGGACTAAAATACAAGGCACCGTAAAGAGTTTATAACGTTTTCCTGGAGTTATTCCTTAAACAACACTTCCAACTAGAAAGACTGTAGTACAACCCAAGTACACCTAGCTCTCCAGTGTTTCACAAGAAGTGTGGGATCTCAGGGTTTACAATAGATAAAGTTTTCCTGAGGGGAAGTCCTTCATGGGACTCCATCTAAGCTTCAACACAAGCGCAAGCTGAGGAATCAACTTCAAAATTTACACACATGGACTTATTTCAGAGCTACAAGCCCCAAGAAGGCTTTTTTCCTGAGCAGCACTTCCAGCTTTTTGGACAGACTTTCACAGAAAGCAGTTTACAGATAGGTTTGCAGAGCTGGGGAAAACGGATGGTCTGTCCCAGAGAGCAATTCAGAGAAGCGAGGTTTTTCTGAGCAAGAATGAGTTTGCAATGGGCACCACTCCTCCAAACCCAGCTTCAAAACCTCTACAAAGTTGACACACCAATGTCATGATAGGAGATCCTGTTTTGTGCCTTTGCAACCTTGCTGACAGTTGGAGGCTGCTGACTTTTTCATCGTTGCCAATTATCCCCAGGCATTTGAGGCAGGGTAAATGAGGCACACTGACAAGTGACAGTAATCGATTTTTCAGCGTGCATTTTTTATATTTAGACAGGGAGTGCCAAGCTAATGAAACGAACTACTAAAGTACAAAAGTGGATTACAGCATGTCAAATAGTCTGTGAAAAGCATCCATCTCAACGTCCTTCAGTCTTCCGCTGCCACCACGCTTTGTGCCTACCGCTTGACTTTGATTTCAGTGGCCTTAACTTAGCAGGCACATAGGGGCAATGGCTCTTTCGAACCAAGTCAATCAGGACAGGACCATGTACTCCTGGCAAGGTGACCACAGGGAGCCCTGTGGAGCTGGAATAATCAGTTCTGGAGAGCCTCTGATGGGGCAAAACCCCACAGACACATTACAGACAGACAACAGCAAAAGGCTTTGTCTACCATGACCTGGCCAATATTAAATGCCAGAAACCACAACAGCCATCACTAACCACCTCTAACATCTTGAGTAACGGTTCTGAAACAAACAAATAAGACAATCTTACTTTAAAAAATTGAAATCCCTTGATTCTAATGGTTACTGCTTAAAATGTAGACTTGGGTAACAAGGTTTAAGGGCTTCCTAGCAAAAGACTCTGCAAGCGTCACTGGATGCACAGATATGTGAGTAATAATAAGTTACAATCTTTCCTGCTGCTGGTAGGATTTCCATGAAGCTTTCACTTGAGGATCATATCACAGCTGTGAGAAAAGCAGGAATTTGGAGACTGTATCTCTTGTTATTTCACATCATCACTGCCCAACTCACAAACTGCAGTATGTTGCAAAACCTAAATATTTTATTTCCTCATCAGGAATTCACAGCTTTTCCTCAGACAAATAATAGCCATGCCCTGCTCCAAGCCTATCCTAATGTTGATGTTCAAGCTGGATATGGCTTGGCTTCCCCCCATTCAGCTACATCAGACTGGCACCTGCTTGGACCAAGTATGAGCTGACATTTTCCTATGAAGATCCTGCACAGAGCACATCCCATCTGGAATATTATTTATGGGTGAGGAATGAGATGAGGCAGTTTGGAAGTGATAAACCTGCTTCCTCAGATCTGCAGCAGGACAGTAGACCAAGAGGCCATATTCCTCAAGCATTTGTTTCTTAAAAAGCACAATGTTTATTCATCTGTTTTCCCAGTCAAGAAACAGGACAAAGGACTTCTATAGTGAAGATAAATATTGGCAAAGTTTTTTGGCCTTGCTCATGGCAGGGGGGTTGGAAGCAGATGATCTTTAAGGTCCCTTCCAACCCAAACAATTCTATGATTTTATTGAAGTTCATCACTCCTAGCTATTTTGCTGCTTTGAGGACAATCACATGAACCAGACTCTTTTTCAAGTAGAAGAGTCCCTTCCAAGCCTGGTGTTCTTCCCACATGTTTTTGATTTCTGTCCCCCCCGATCAACTCCCCTACCTCCTTCCAGTGTGATTGAATATTAATAGCATGAAATTTCCTATTTCATGTTACAAAGTTCTTTATCTGTTGCCAGTCTTGTAATTGATCTTCATCTTTTCTGCTCATCCTATGATTTTGTTATGAATAAAAAAAAAATTTAAAAAGAGTAAGGTAATAAAATAAAATGAGATCATATAATGAATATCTTGAGCATTACAGATAGAAGGAAATTAGAAAAATATCTATAAAGGTGCATTTTTATTCAACAGGATATTAACACACATATGTCTTCAAGACCCAAATCAGAGCATCTTTTTATCACTTGCAATGACACAGGGGACTGGCAAGAGAAAGGGGAGGTGGACAATCTTGTAAATAAACTGCTCAGATCCTCCAGCAATGGAGCACGTAAACAGGCAAGTAATAAATACCAATTTGATTATGCCAAAGTTTCTGCCTGTTCTCAGATGTCCCCATCAGACATGGAAATCTCACAGTGGTATGGCGTGATGTTCATTCCTCTTGCAATGCAGCAAGAGAAGTGTTGGGAGCAGCCCTTATTGCATGGAAAAATACAGTGGTTTTGTAACCATGGGGTTTGCTTTTAATCAGCATCAAGAACTTTGCTCAGATTTATTTTTTTTACAACAAGATTTCTGCTAAAAAACCATGATTCTGATTGGACAGTTTTGGTGAGTGCCCAAGTTTTCTTTTCCCAGATTTCTTGGTTCAAGAAGGAAACATCTGATGCTTTCACCATCTGTGTTTTGACTTTTGTCCCTCGGTTTGGTCAAGCTGCCTGTCCTAAGACACCCCTCAAGCGCAGCACAGCTTTTACATCTATACCTATCACAAGGAGGATGAATTGCAAAGGAGAGACTCGTGTAAAGCGCTGCTATTACAAAATGAATGGGTTTGAGCTCATCTTTCCCATATCCCAGAAAACACTCCAATTGAAGGGAAAATTGATTTCAAGTTGACTCCTCTCTGCACATAGCTCAACACTATCTCAGACAGCAGAGACACGAGGAAGAGCTTGTCCTTCAGGTCCTCCTTTCCAACAAGGCCATGCTTCCTCCTGGGATCTGCAGCGTTCCTTTGCTTGTTTCTGGCACCTCAAGCGAATTGTCATGAGCAGAGTTGCACTCCCTCTCCTTTTCTTACTTTTTTTCCTACAGAAATATTCCAGATCTTTTTCTTCAACTCTCCTCACTTCTGTGAGGAACGCCACAACTCAGCCGAGGCTGGCATTTATGCTTTCAAAACCAACCTTCACAGTTATTACTCTTGCAGCAAAGAGGGGAGCTAGCGTTATTAGTCATACTGCTTTCCACCAGAAATGTAAAGGAATCCAATAGATAATAAAGGCTATTTTCTTACATTAAAGATAATAAATTTGTAGAAATTTTGGAATCTATAAGGCTCAGAAAGGCCTAAATTGTTGCAATCCATCACCCCTGGGATTTTCAGGGGAAAGAGGTGATTCTCCTCTCAGTTGCAACTTAATAAGAACTTCAAGTTTTTGGAAATTAATAACAATATTATTCACTATGGACACAGCATCTTCAGCTTCAAAGGAACTCTATAAAAATGAACCAAGTAACTTGCACTTAACCTCTTTATCTATTGAACATTTTATTTTTAACACTAATAAAATTAAAACTATGTGCTGCCAGTAGTACAGCACTGTATTTTCTTCGAATAATAAACAGCCTATTTTACAAGCTACATAATTCATGTATATGGCAAACCCAGCAGAGAAAACTTACTGTGATTAATAAGTTTAACATTTTTACGTAGGTCACGTAGTCACTTTCCAAAGACATCAATAAAATGTTTTAGAGTTAAATAACAAATCAGTCACTGACAAGATAAATCACTGTAATGGGCAACTATTTTCCAATTATACTTTATTTTTGCAGAAGTCATTTTAAGGAAACGACATTAATTGCCATTTGGAGTTGATAGGGCATTACCACCAAGCAGGGAAGGAGGTATCTTGGTTCAGAACCACAAATGTCCTGTGTGATGCCAGCATGATACTTAAGCTGAAAATAAATCACAAGCAGCATGCAGATAGCAGGGGTAATGGTTCCCCCCTCCTCATAACAGATGACCTAAATAAAAGAGAAAGAATTTTGTAAAAGATTAAACACTTTTTCTTTTTCAAAAAGCAGGCTATTCTTCCATCCAACAGCTCAGCTGCAGACTTTCTATGGCATTCACCAGCTGCAAATATCCTAAGGTATTAGTTACCCGCAATGTGCTTTTACTGATGCAGACTTTTTCCAAGGACAGGCAAAAATGCAGGAAAGGCACCCAATGCCTCCTGCACAGTTATAAATGGCCAAGAAAGGCCAAACAGTTCTAGAAAAACCTCTTATGTCAAAATAACCAAAAGAGGGAAAAGTCAGGATTGGCATAGCAGACCTGCTTTAAGAGATATTACAACTATCCACAATTCTAGCAATTCCAACAGTCCTACAATTCAGAGTGACTTGCTATTTAACTCATGTGCAAGGACAGTACAGGAGAGGGAGCTATTTAGGGAACAAACCTAACACAACCAGTCAAGTTTAAACAGATTAAAAAAATCCCAACATATTAAGGAGAGGAATACAATCAGAGAATCCAAATGCCTTCAGCCATGCCCCCAAAGTGGTACTTCCCATCCTCCTGTCAGGAAGGAGCTGAACACTGCAGCTATGGAGCATCCCAGTCTCCCCCAGGCACCATGAGGACTTTCAGGAGTCTGGGCAGCACATCCCCATTTTTATACAAGGAGTGTCATCTACTGGTGTTGGTGGTCAGTCTCTGTCTCAGCAGCATAATAACATAATAAATTTGCTCCATGCAGGAATAACTGTAGAGGCCCTGGGTTTTTTTCAGTTCAAGTCTGAAGTACCTAACAAGTAGGTTATGTACTTGTTAGGTCACTGCTGCATGGAGAGAGCGTGGGGAAGGAATTTCAGCCCTAGAAGACCATCTGAATCCCTTTTTAGATGCCTACTTTCATTTTTGACCCCATCTGTCAACAGACTCCAGAACAGGCCTATACTACAGGCTGGCAACATGGCTATAGCCCAGGTCAGCATGGCTACCTGCTCCATCACCAAATTCTGGGCTGGAGCATGGAGTTTTCGTATTTTTCATAT
>NW_010287706.1:24250-89850 GCF_000700745.2 Antrostomus carolinensis
AGCAGCCAGCCTGCAGAGTCTGATGAGATGTGGGAGCCTTTCAAGATCTGCTGCTAACATGTGCTTGCCTTAGCTCTTAAAGTAGTTTAATGTCTGGACTTACAAATTTTCAAAGTCAGGTATCTCTAGAAGAAAACTGCTTATATTAGGGAAAAAAAGTGTTTGATTCCCATCCCAGTTACAAAGTATTGTTTTTGTGTCTGTGTACACCTTTTTTGAAGTATTGAATCAGGTCAAATTTCTGGACTGTGCTAGAATCCAAAACAATTCAAACCCTTCCTTCCTTTTTCCCTAGTTTTGATCTATAAATATTGTAAAACTCAGGATTAAGGCCAGGGAGGCAGCAAATAAATGCACTGCAAAGTAGCTGTCCCTAATGCAGTAAGCAGCACTATCAACTCACCAGTTCCACATTGTTGGGCAGCATTTGCAAGTCCTATTGTAAAAACTCTAAGGGAAGCACTTAACTTGTCAATCCCATCCTGCTACAACACAAGCAGCCAGCACAGTGGATTTTCCTGTTTGGGTAGCACAGAGGGCACGCTCCACAAATGAGCCAGGCTGCTCTTCAGCAGCAAATCACTCATTTCCAAAGGAGCATCTGTGATGTCTCTCCCAACAGCTGCCCTAGGGTCTCTCTGCAGCCTTTCCACAATGCAGTGTTTTCACAGTGATTTCACAGGCTGTTCATTTTCAATAAATATGAGCCACCCGGGCTGCCCATGCTGCACCCTGGTGTTCGTGTGCTGCTGCATGGGGAGAGCACGTGCACAAGAGCAGGTCTGACCACCTCCCAGGAGCTTCAGCAAATTCCAGGCTCAGTTGGTTCACCTACTCCTAATTGCAAACATTGTTTTCCAACTGCTCATCCCCCTTCACTTTTTATCATTAATACTTTAATGGATGCAAACATCCAGGATAAGGCAGAAATGCTCTTGGGCTCTCAGATGATAGCTAGCATTAGTAAGGGCAAACAGATGGGTATGCAAAAATCAAGTGCCAAGCATACTGTTACGTGTAATACAGCAGTACCGATATGCCCCATATAAGGGTAGGAAAATCTCCGTGTCTTTTGCTATACTTTACCCCAAAAGACAGTAAAAACAAGCTGAACCAACAAAGCGGTGGGAAATAGGCAGAAAAAGAGACTTGCACAAGGTCAGAAGTACTGCTTTAAACATTCCAGCCTCTATTCTTTCCACAGAGATGGATATGTTCACAGCTGCAATGCCTTCCCCAGATTTACATTTACATTTCCCCTGCACTTCCTATTTAGTCCACAGAAATCAGGCTGTGCATCTTCCTAAAAATGCACTTTCAACAACACATTCGAGCCATAAGTCTCCAGAGCAAGACTGAACTTTCAGAGGGAGATACAATCTTGCCCCCAATAACTGCCTTTTGCAAGGCTCACTTGAAATTAGTCTTCTTAATGCTTATTTAGGCACCTACATAAATCATTCAAGTAGAAAAAGCCCTTGTGCTCTAGCAACTTCTACTCATTTCAATACTAAATCTGACCATCAGGGCAATTGCACAGCAGTTGAAACATGAATGTAGGTGACTCAGTGGAACTATTGTTTAATATTTTGTCCTGATGGTGCATCAATGTTTCTTCTGAATACTTCAAGCTATTTCTCCAGTTGCTTGTCATGATTGTGAGAAAAGACCAGAATTTTTTCTTTTTCCAAACCAGCACTACTTCATTTTTCTTTGAATTCTGGTTTCATTTCAGCATATGGAAACACTGCACAAGTAGCCACAGAAACAGATGATCTTCCCCCCTTCTCTCCTCTTATTCACCTAATCATTCCCCCTTCCCTAACCAACCTGTAAGGGAACAAAGTGACTTAGGTTTCCTTGGCTGAAAAGGGAGAACACCTCCATTTTTACTGAATTTAATGGGCAAGATGAGGCTGAGTACTCAGCATAAGCTGTTCAGGTAGGCAGAGTATCCAAGTACAAAGAGGGAGAGAGACCCACACACACAGTCCCAGCCTATGTTTCCCAAGCACAGAACTGACTTAATACTGCAAATATAAACCTCTGGCCAGGTATTCAAAGAGCTCCCTGCAACACAGTGCAGTTATAGCTGATCTTCAGAGGCCAAACGCACATCCTGAAACAAGCTCTCCATCTCCATAAGCACTACAAGGCACTGAGAAATTTCTAAAACCTGGCTTCTGATTTGGAAACCTCCTCCTTTCTCAACTTTCTTTGGGTGCAGGGAGAGGGAATGACATTTTCTGCCATCGATCTTGCATAGGTAATTTCTAGCCAGACAGAATATAGGAAAAAACACTGAGGTTTTATGGGCTGAACTGGAAGAGAGGTAAGATTTGCAAAAGCTGGTAACTACATCTTTTAACGGCCAACATAAGGACCTGAAAACAGCTCCAATTTTCTGATTATGGGGATTCAGCTTTCACTAGGAGAACTGTCACATGGAAGAATCCTCCAGCTGAGATTCTAAAAAGCTCTCAAAAGTTTGGGTCAACTGTGATTTCCCTCAAAACACAGTGCATCAAGTTCAAATATATGAACAGATATAAGGGTCCAATTCCTTCTCAAAACACCGCATATCGTTGCACTACATTTTCAGAACAAAGACAGAGGATTATTATACCTAAGAGAAAAAAAAACAACCAAACAAAAAAACCCCCCACATCCACTTAGAAAGAAACTAATTACAACATGAAAAATAATATAATATCCTAACACGCTTCGAGCATTGCAATAGAAAATAAACACATAGAGAGCAGAAGAATATGGCAGTATCTGAAACAGGGTTTTGGGGGAAGAAAGATTAGTAGAGCACACTAAACATGCAAAAAGGGGTAAAACTAAGGATATTTGAACTAAGGATATTTCAAAGTCATGTTCTCTGAACACAATTTATAGTTGTATTGCTAGCACTGAAGTAATGCAAACAATTTCCACACTAATCTAGAAGTAGTACAGTTTTTACACATGATTAAAACACTGTTTTCATTACTGTCAGCAATACAGCCAGAAAGTAGGTGTCCTACCTATACTGGGTGATAGCTGTAACATTCCTATAAGGCTGTACTGATACATGCTTAAAAACACTACTGTAATAAACTAAATCCAGCCAGAGGTAATCCAAATAAAATGTTTTAATAGGTAAACCAGTATTCTTGCTTTATTCCTAAGTAGTGAGCTTCTTTTGTTTTATAAAAAGCTCCTTTACAAAACCTTCTTAACTTCCACCATACCAGCCACTATTTCTCAGTCTTATGTTTTCTCCCTGCAGTCCTCAAATTCCAACCAAAAATACTAAGAGTCAAAAAGGTTGATTTCCACTGGTTTCTGCATGAGCCAATGGAGACTGTCCCACCCCGGTCCTAAAAATTCCTCATCAAAACATACTTCTCCCATTCAACTTGCAACTGTGTTTCAGCTCCCACACTCTCCCCTTCTCTTCTTTTTGCCCTTTCTTCTGCACAGAAACACTCAAAAACCCTGAGAGAAAGCAAAAGCATGTTGCTAGAATTACACTCACGGTGGTTTATAAGGATGATTGAATTAGACAGCTAAAGCAAGGAAGACTCAACAGATCAGCTTTTTCATTCACACATAGTAAGGAAAGTTCAGAGGAAATGGATGAATTGGGTTGCTGATGGTCAGCAACACAACCATCATCCACTGCCAACACACCAACTCCCAATTACTTTCACCATAAAAACATCAAGTATGTACTTGAAAGAAGAGGTTGGGGAGGGTCTCAGATGGCCCCTCCCTTCCAAGGAGGGTCTCTGCCCTGCAACCCCGCAGAAAACGAAAGTCCAAAAGCACATCATCTGCTTGGGAGGCTTCATCACTCAAAACAAGGAGCTCACTGGGGACAGAGCAGCCAACAGCAGAGCCATCAAGAAGAAAAGCCTCCAATGGCATCAAAGAGCATGCAAAATTGTTAAATCCTTAATTCACAGATTCACTGAAGTATCCTGGGTGACAGCTCTCATGGTTTCAGGAAGTCCTCACAGAAACACAGGCCCTGGGACTGTGAAGATGGAAAGATGAAAAACAGCAACTGTCATTCCCCACTGTTTGCAGGATCAATTTAACACAATTATCAGCTCCTTCTTTTGCACAAAATCATGACAGACAGCACAGTGCTGCTCCAAATTAATTCACAGCAGAGGAGGAGCAGCTAGGAAAGTCCATGGCACAGAAATGGTCAGAAGCATCTGTTGGTTAGTCTTGCCTACTCCCACAAGCACCATGGTTCCCAATGCTGCCCATGCCACAAGCATGGTTCTTCATCACATCACGGTCCTTCTGTGCATGAGTGAGCACTGCACGCTTCTCATGCTCCTTCATCTCAGCAGGATGCTTCAGCAAAACCTGCTGGGTTCCTCTTATAAGGATAATCTACTGCAGGGGATCTCTCCAGGTCACATCATGAGTCTCAAAACAGTCTAAGACCGATTTGGGTAGCCTCCAAGACTACTGGGGCATCCAGCACCCTTTGTAGTGAAAGATCCAAAGAATTCTGGCATTTGAAACACTCTCTACATAGTAAACTGAGTCCAGAAATGAAGGTCAAAGTCACAAATGTTTTCAACTGGTATTCTTGCTTTAATCAAGACAAGTGTTTCTTTGTCATAGGAAATCCCCATTTTAAAGTGTTCTTTACCCAGACATTTTCTGTCCATACTCTACTGCTTATTATATAATTTTCACTGCCTAAAAGGCTTCTGGACTTGTACAAAAAGAATGTTTTGACAGCAAGTGAGGATGCACCAGTGTCAAAACCTTTGCTTCATATTTATTCCACACTTTCACCTTTGCCAGTTCAGTACTGGATCCAGTCTGCATCAACATCTTCAGTATTTCAAATAGGTTGTGACCCTATTTAAACATAAGAACATCATTCTCACAATATCCAGTGGATACAACCACCTTAACACCTGTGTTCAGGAAAACACGAAAGGCAGAAACTACCCTTGCACCTTGGGTACAATTTTTTGAGAAAACTTTACAAACTCTCACCAAAGGACAGACTGTGATGAGGGTCAGGGTTTCAAGCTGATGAGATACCTGCAGCTCCCCATCAGCTGTAGTGCACAATCATGCAGATGGTACGGGAAGAGACTGGGCTGCAGACATTTTGAACAGTCCACATCTCCAGGGTTTGCCATAGATGAGCTTTGAGAAGAGGGTTCAGAGACCACCTCTGTCCCAGTATAAAGTCTTAAGCTGAACTTTTTAAGAAGGGAGCAGAGAAAGTGCTAAAATATTTACATAACAGAGCTCAAGGAGGAGCTACAGCTAGAAATCAAAACTACTGGTTATGTCAAGAGTTGCAAATGCTGCAAAGAAAGGCCATGTAACATTGTTACATTTTGCATATGCTCATCACTCCCCAAAATAATTAAATGTTCAGCACTATCATTTGTAGGAAGTGGAAAAACACTTCTAAACCAGGTCTAAACTACTTAAGGCATGTATGATATACGCCACATGACACAAATAGGTACACTGACCACTTGCAGATTAGTACCAACAGTGGAATATATGAAGTGTATGTCAATGTATAAATAATAATACTACAACTAGGAGGCAGCTTTCAGCTTTCCATGAGCAGCTTCTAACTTAGACTGAGTTTGGAGTTTCATGTAGACACCAATAGTGATGGGGTAGCTAATAAATATAAAACAAAAAAGCTAAAATCTTCCTTCTAGGCATGTCGCTACACAAGCATTAAGCCTGCGCTCAACTTGGAGGTGCATGTCCCCATTCAGACAATTTCTGGTGCTCCCCATTGTTTTTAAAGTTGACCATTTGCTTTTGCACTTTGGCCATTAGATACTGTCAGCCAGATGAAGAGAAAAAAGCATCAGCCTCAAGGTTCTCTACAACATCTAAGCATTCACTTCACCTACACTGGCCTTGCAATGCCACATTCCCCACTAACACATCTGCTTTAGTTTCTCCTTCATGGCTAGCTGCCTGGCCCTGGTGAAAAAAAATCTGCTCTTTTCATGAGGCAGCACTAGCTGACAAAATAATTGACTCTTGGGAGATGCATAGATACAAACACCCCTAATGTATTATTAGGTATGATGTCATCTGTGAGGCACAATTTAATGACTATTTATCATGTATGCAACACTTCATTTAGAAACATGCTGTATAATTTTTCATCTTAAGCCTACTGGACAAGATAAGAACTTGTCAAGTGTATTGATCTTAAATAATTTACTACACCATGGATAATATCTTAATTTGCTGGGAAAGAAAAGTGACAGAATGACAGTGCTGGGGACTAATGTTTGTTTTTCTCCAATGGAGAATTAATATAGCCTAGGTAAAAGCAGTACATATTCCCAAAACTCACCTCTATTATTTCAAGTCCTCTCAGAGACTATTACTGATGCAGGCAGTGAGGTTTATCTTCAGATAGGTACAGTTGTTTGCCCTTTGGATGAAAAAGACATTAGATGCAGAGCACTGAAATGTTAAAGCCAAATAGGTTTTATTATACTAATCTCGTCTCACCTAGTAGCGAATTCAAGCCTAAAAACCTAACCCAGTTATTCCTGGAGCGAGCCCCTCAGTTGGAGCACTGAGCAATCGGTATCAACTGCAAAGGGTTTGTTTATGTTTTCCTGCCACTCTTATTTCCAGGTCTCTTATTTTTATCATATTTGGTATTTTACATTCAGTGACCCATTAGAAACACAACTTCCATCTTTCTTTTTCTAATTAGGTTTGCAGAGGCTTCACATTTGCCAAGCAAAGCTTGAAAATTAAAACTAAAGGCTCAAAATCTGTGAGGCAAATCACAGAATTCAACAAATAAGTAGGATTTAAAATTCATTCTTTTCAAGCAAACTGCACAAGTTCTGCATGCATACATTTGCAATTCTGTGATACTGATAACTGCAAGAAGCAAAACCATACAGTCAATACTCTAACCATTCCCTTGCCTCTCCTCTTTTCCCACACTCCCAAAACTATTTATATATGGCCACCATATGGTAATTACATCTGGACACTCTTGGCTTGAGACAAACTGGGACCTATCAATTGGAAACAAATACCAACCCCTTGAAACCATCCCATTTCATAAATTGGATTCTGTGAAAAAAAACCAACATGAAAAGGTTAGGTGAGAGAAAACCTCATAGGTTACAAAGATCCCAAGGCTTTTTCCACATTTTTTCCAAAAACCAACGCAAAACCTAGAGTTTGAAAATTCCTCTTCCCAAAGATGAGCCTATATTAACAAGTCTAAGCCCCTGCCTTGAGTCACATTCCTCCCCATGCTTGGATGTTGCTAAGGCACCTCCCTTTTGGCTGTTCAACCCATATGCCAGCCCTACCCCAGCCACCTACTACATCCACCTGCCTCCAGGGAGAGCTCGGAAAACCCCGTGAATTCTGTGTTTACTGACCACTTTTGATAAATATTGCTTTCTAATAATTTATTGGTTTGGTTCTGCTAAGCACCACACATTTTTAGGCACGCAAACATCTTCCCTTCCCACCAGAAAAAAAGATAAAGTCAAAGGACGGGTTAACACAAAAACTGCAAGCTATACACAACTCAGGCTCGTAACATTTTCAGCATGAATTCTTTATGTCCCTAGTTAACAGGGTAGAAGCATTCTTGAAACAAATCAGCTTGTGTTCAGTTCATTACTTTCCATGAAAACAAAGAAAAAAGAAAATTACTGGTTTTAGAAAAAGACCAGAAAATTCTGATCCATTGAAGCCTGTGGAGAAGACAAACTAAAAGATATTTTTAAGTAATTATGCATTACACCTAGCTACCTCCCAGTTTTGAACTCTCATACGTCACTCTTGATTCTCCCATGTTACATCTTATTTCACCTCCAGCAAGATCCCCCAGTAGTGTATTATTCAAAGCAGTATCATGACTGTTGTTTTCAATATACTAGGCGCATCTGGTTATTTTTGCAGACTTTTATTTCTGCACAGATACACAGTCATAATAGATAGCAGCATCTCCCAAGGGAGTTTTCCAAGCCCTGTTAACAAATCAGATAACCTCCCCTTTGCTTTCCAACAAACTTACCAAGACATTAAGAAAACATTTTCTACTTCAAGGGTCTTTTACCAATTTTATTACCATCAAGAGTGAAGGTTTGCATACTTCTTTCACAGTGAACCTCTCTTGCCAATGATGTGGAAAAATAAAAGAAATTAATGCACAGTATGTCTGATTTCTCTCTAAAAGAGCTGGCTTTGGATACTGACCAGTTATCAGCAGAAGGAAAACACCCAGAAGGGAGAAACTTTCTTAGCATCTCACAAGCAACATAGTATATTTCCTGAAGCTAAGGCATCAACAAAAATAGCCTCCTGCAAAATTACACTGACTTTTCCAAAGGTACAAACAGATACCTATCAACTCCAGATAAGCAGGACAAACATCATAAACCACCTCTATGGAAAAAGGTTTACCAACTGTGTGATGGCCCAACAAAACAAAGAAGCAGTTTAGAAGCAAACTGGCAACCAGGAAAAATTGCAAGTGCCATCTTTTTGTAAAAAGTAGAGGACACGGCATCCCCAAAGGCCCAGACTGTATCCACACTCCTCACTCTCACATGCACCTGTGAAAAAGCTCTGGAAAAGTAAACTCACATGCTTTATAATATAAAGCCATCCCTCACCCAACTCAAGCTGTGCCTTTTCTCCATCACCCCTGGAGCTCATCCTGCTACGCACATCCACCCTAGCAGGCAGGAGGCTGGGGCTTTCTCCAGTCCCGCTCACTAAGCTGGTAATGGGAGCCCAGATGCCAGGTCCTGCTGCTCCACCCATCCAAACTGTCTGAGATGCTCTGGGGGCAGCAGGAAGGGTGTTATGTCTCCTTTCTTCCTGCACACATCGTTACATCAGAGCAAAACTGCCTGTCCCCCACAAAAAATAATAAAAAAAAAATAAATAAAGCACAATGATTCCACTTGCAGGGGTCCCTGAGGACACAGCAAACCGGCATCCCAGAGCAGAAGGCAACCAAGCACATTGCCCCTTGCCAACGTGGATACCACAGAAAAGTTTTCCCACTGGTGGGCTTGGAAGAGCCTAGGAAGGGCTGTGGGGTGCAGAAAGTGGCCTGTGCCACATCCAGGAGCAAGTGGGGAGGAGGGAGAGGGGAGGTGGAAGTGCTAGGAACAAGCGAGGAGGTTTGCAGGGAAAAGCAGGGTCTGCCACAAGCTACCAGAGGGTGAGTGGGAGGGAATGAGAGCAGATATGTACTCGATAATTATAGTTGCATTGGGAACAGCTCCAGCAAAATGCCACAGCGTATGTGACAGCAGAGAGAAGAGCCAGACACGCCAAGGAAGCCGGGTTTTGCTCCTCCTCGCATCTCATGAGGGATAGGAGCAGGAGGCAGACACAGGAAGCCAAGGGAGGTGGTAAAAATGAGGAATCCTACTTTTGTATCTTAAGAGGAGCTGTGGATAATTCACTTCAACATGCACTCGGTGCCGAGCTCCTGATCCACCGTCTAAGGAAGGAGCTCCATGGTCTCCTCATTCACCATCCCCAACAGCAGAAACCCTCCCCACAGCAGCATCCACCTTTCCGTGCCTCAGCATCTCCCTGCTCCAGCAGCACCATAGCACTCAGTAGCTACTCTTCCCTCAGTCTTTTTCCTTCCCAGACCAGTTTTCACACTGGAGGCTAGCAGACCCAGCAGAAAATACACCAGTTGACAGAGGCCAAGTACTACAAGGCAACAGAACATTTGCCACAGATAATTTATCACAGCTACGCAGTGGCACTGCCAGGAGAATGCACATCCCGACTTTTGTACTCTCTATCTTTTGATTATTAAAAAGGTCAATTAGCACATAAATTGAGCTGTGAATACTGAAAGGGATTTGAAAACAGTAATAATTAAAGAGCAGGACAGCAACTGGGCTCATGAGCTGCCCCTCATCTTCCCTAGCCTGCTTGCCAAGCCGCTCACATATCAATGGAAGAAAAGCAGCAGTGTTCATTAACTGCACCGTGGTTCCCAGGAGCGTCCGTGCCCTGCCAGCCCTGCGCTTGTAAATACACAAGCTCCCTGCCTCATGCTGAGAGACACAGTATTTATTTGGACTTCTCTAACTTCACACCGCATCAAGTCCTCAAGAAACACTCTCCCCTCCAGCCTTCCAAAGACCTGGGGAGGCCAATCCACAGGTATTCCCTCATCTCAGCTAGACAGTAGGACACCAAGCCCCGAAAAGGGAAGCGGTGACCCAGCCAGGGACAGGAAAAGTGCCGAAGTTCAGCACCCTACCCACCTTCCCCTATGCCAGCCACTGCTTAATGAGTATCTGATGGCAAACGATGTTCTCAGACCTTAAGCTGCTCCCCAAGGAAACAGTCAGCATCTTTTATTTACAGACTTATGAAAATCTCCAGGGAAAACAATGCCAACTCCTATGTAGAACATGGGAAATGTATATCTTTTTAATCACTGCAGCACCGATTCATCTTCAAGGCTGCTACAATTTCTGCTCTTTGTTGCTCTGAAGCAACTGCTGTGATTCAGCTCCCCTGTGAATACCACTGCCTCTCAACCACAATATTTACTATTAGGATGGCTAAATACACAGACTGACATGCAGGCACCTCCCTCCTGACCCCCAGGGCAAGGTCTTCTCAGCTCTGCTATACAAGAAAACTAAGCATGGAAGGGAGTCAATCTGGACCCACTTTGCACCAGTATAAATGGTGACAAGTCCATAGAAGTTGAATGAACATAAGCTTCATGAAGAAGCCACTAAGATTTCTGTAAGAAGGAATGTCAATCCAGCATGTTTCATATCTATAAATTAGAATACGACTCAAGTAATGCCCTCCCTTCCTCATCTGAAACATATCAATTTGATGATTTGTTATGAAAAGTACATTTGGCTAAAAAAAAGAAAAAAAAAAAAAGAGAAAAATAAATGCCACAGGAAAAAAGACTAGAGCTTACTTGGGAATAAACAAATGTAATAATGAAAACAATGGCATATTTCTACTCCATTTAGCACTACGTGAAACCTCAATGCACCAGGCCTATGTAGCTCCATCTCCCAATGCCTTGCAACCAGCAAGATCAAGTAGTGGCACTGATACAACTCCATTTACAAGATCAAAAAGCAAGGCACAGTCTGTTACACAGACAAGTCCCCCAAAAGGAGGGCAAAAAACTCACCTGTGAGGCTTAAAAGACAGTAAGTCTAAAACCTGCAAACTCTTTCAGACAGGCTCAAGCCATCTAGAGCATAACAGAAAGACCAAAGCTTTTCTGTGGTACTCCACAAAAAACGTAGGACAATTAATACTATATATAGACTCTGCCACTTCAGTTTCCTGGTCACCTCTGATGTTAACAACTTTTAACAATAAAAGTGAGAGTCCATCAAATTCATGCAGGCAGTAAACAGCTTTGAAATTAGTGTGAGCCGAGTTCCCTTGAAAAGAGGTACATGCTTGAGAGAGACAATTACCGGGGAGCCAAGCAGATTTATATCAGCTGGTTAAGCATTAAATCTCTTCACAGCATTTAAAAACATTAAATTGAGACCTTATTAAAAACTCGGCATTTTTATTTCACTAGATTAATGACACTTACATTACTAAATTCAGTCTGTAGTTTCAAACACCACCAACAACACAGCTCTCTCTAAGTGTAATTAAAGAACTAGTCATCGTTTTGGGGAAAATTTCTGGAGGCACACCAGCAAGCTTGATAAATTCAAGGAACTCACCCGCACATGGGAATTCTAGCACATACATTTTATTATTCCCTTGCCTTTCTGTGTACAATGAAATATCCTGATAGCATTATGTTATAAAACAGTTCAACTGAAGGGACTGAAAACTCACAGCAGGCTTCACTTCTACACACTAGTTAATCACCGTTTATAGGAAAATTTGCACTTATATGTTTTGGCTTGCTAATCTTGGCTGCAGAAGCTGCAAGTCTGAGGGGTTTTATCTAAGCAGTAGATTGCTAGTTTTGCATGAAGACAGTGAGAGCTTTTGTTTTCATTTTCACTTGAGAGAAAGATATCTAGCCCTGTTGCCACAGGATGCAAAACAGAGGCATATTGCTTTGTAAGGCACTGATCTGCTTTCACTCTCTTTCCAAGAGATAATTAAATATGTAGAAACACCATCCATGGCGGTATGCTATTTTAAAGCAAACGTTGGAACACGTATTTAGAATCTGGTGCTTCAGCAAAAGAGAAAAGGCTGCAAATCACCCTTTTCAGCAAGTCAGCACAGAGCAAAATATTCAATCCAGCCTTTTCTAGAAGGGAAGATACAGATAGCTTAGTAATACCATGTACTTTGTAGTGCAATTTCTATAACATGTTAAATATCTCCTATTTCCCCAATAGCTTAAGACATTAGAAATCAAATGTTCACACATTGATAATGTTCTCCTGTCTCTAGCTGTCCTAACCTAGTTGAGAACATCCTGTAGATTGGGAGAATATGCAATACAAAATCTAATAAAGTGACTGAGCCACAGCTGAAATCCTGGCCTAGGTATATGAAAAAAAACCCAAACCAAAACAAAGCCCAAACCCCTCAGCTGTAAATTACAAATCACATCACTGTAACTATTGCCAGGACAGCGAGTCACTTAAGCTAAAATACAGTAGATACATGCCTACACTTACTAATGAGAAGAAATAACAGTCACTGTGTCTGCACAAACATGTGGTTTAGCAAGCAGAGTACAAGATTGAAAAGTCTCATTTTCCACTGAATGATACAGGATTTGGGCAATTCCTTTCTTTGCTTTCCTTCCTCATCACCAAAATAAGCATAATGACATTACCTATGTACAACAGATATTTGATCCTGTGACGTAAGTCCTGGGAATTCCAGCCCAAAAAGGCAAGTATACAAGGGGTATAACTGAGACTGACTGCTCAGCCCATTTTTCTTTATCATAAATTGCAGAAGTCCCTTGGCTTAGGAAAGGCCACGTTAGCAATATGTTACTGATACAACTGATGTTGTTGCTGTTTCAAAGCCCAGGAAATCATACATTTCCTTTATTGCCTTTTACAAAACATACACAAGCTATTTAAAGAAGGATTTGATTCTTTTTCTCCAAGAAATGAAGATTCAAAACATTTTAAACATGGTGATTTTTAAAGCATCTAGGAGACTTTAATCTCCTGCTGGCACTGGGAGGAGCAGGGAGGGAATCAAAGCAGAGTCCAAAATCTAGCACTGAAAGGATAAACCTGAGTTTATTGGGTCATTTTCAGGAAAACACAGGTCAGTTTCACCTCATGCCAGCAGCACATCTTTAATAAATAGATGTAAAACATTTATGGGATAAAAGTACCAGGAAAAGATACCAGAGTCCCCACAATGCCTGCCAAACGTCACATCAGTAGCTTGCCTGGTGTGCTGTGCCCCAACACCAGCCCTCTTCTGAGCTCCTGCTTGGTGGGACAGACTTCCTCTTCCTCAGGTATGGCCATCAGGTGTATGTGCTGTTTGTATTTTTAAGCACATCTCAAATAGACAAATTCTCAAGTTGCTGGAGCCAAACTTGGCAAGGGAGGTAAAAAGTAGTAAGAAGGGCTTCTACAGGTATGTCATCCAGAAAAGGAAGGTCAAAAGAAGTGTACCCCCCTATGAACATGACTGGCAAACTGGTAACAACAGGCAAGGAGACAGCTGAGCTACTAAGCAACTTTTTTGCCTCAGTCTTCTCTGGTAACCTCTCTTCCCACACCTCTCAGGTGGGTGGACCACAGGGCAGGGACTGGGGGAACAAAGTCCCTCCCACTGTAAGAGAAGATCAGGTTCATGACCACCTGAGGAACCTCAATATATATAAGTCTACGGGACCTGACAAGATGCATCCCAGAGTCCTAAGGAAACTGGCTGATGTAGTTGCCAAGCCACCATGGTATTTGAAAAGTCATGGCAGTCAGGTGAAGTCCCTAGTGACTGGAAAAAGGGTAGAAAGCAGGACGCTGGGAACTACTGACCTGCCAGCCTCACCTCTGTGTCTGGGAAGACTATGGAACAGATCCTCCTGGAAGCTATACCAAGGCACATGGAGGACAAGGAGGTGATTTGAGACAGCCAGCATGGTTTCACCAAGGGCAAGTCAGAGACCTTTTGTGGCCTTCCAGTACTTGAAGGGGGCTTATAAGAAAGATGGGAACAAACTTTTTAGCAGGGGCTGTTGCGATTGGACAAGGGGTAATGGTTTTAAACTAAAAGAGGGTAGATTCAGACTAGATGTAAAGAAGAATTTTTTTTTATAAGTGCAGTGAAACATTGGAGCAGGTTGGCCAGAGCGGTGGTAGAAGCCCCATCCCTGGAGTCATTCAATGTCAGGCTGGACGGGGCTCGGAGCAACCTGATCTAGTTGAAGATGTCCCTTCTCACTGCAGGGGGTTGGACTAGATGATTTGTAAAGGTCCCTTCCAACCCAAACTATTCTATGATTCTATGGTTTATGTGGTCAAAGCAAAAATGATGGGCTTTTTTCTCCCCTATACATACCTCCCAATTTCATGGGTCTTTTTTCACACGTGATGCCAGCCAGTCATGGCAATTAATAGTTTTTTCTCCCCTTCAAACTCGACAGACCTATAGACTAGCTAATTCAAAAATCAAAACATAACAGAAATTTAACTTTTCTCTAGAACAACAATGGCTTTTGTTATATTCCAGTACAGACTGATCACACTACTTTTCCAAGTAGTGCTTCATGTCATGTAAACCTAAGAAAAAGGAGGGGAGGAGAGGGAGTGAAGCTCTTCTATTATTTATCAGCCACACAGTCTAGTCTTTGCCCCCACAAGCTATTTCAGAGATCTACGGACACAGCATAAGCAGAAGATTTTCTCTCATTAATACTTTCAATCACGCTGATCTACAATACAACACTAAATTTACACATCACTGATTGCTGTGATTTTTTTTTTTGTCCCCAGGAATGCTTAAAAAAAATAAATTCCTTTGCCTTTATGTCATAACAGTGTGCAACAAAGTAGCATACAAGCACTGTGCATTTACTGAAGCTCGTAAGTTATTGATGAGACTCAAAGACTAAGCTGACAAAGCCATTCGCCTTTTGGTGATTTACATAATTATATTTTAGGAACAATTTACTTATTATTCTGCTGCCTATAATCAACTTTTAAGCAAACATTGCGTGTATACCCTTCTGTTTTAAACCTGAAGCAATCCAAATTACTCTACAAATGCAGTTTCATTCAAGTGCAGAGGTCTCATGGAAGGCATCTCAGCTACTTGTTTTAAAGCAGTGGGTAATAATAAGGGGAAAAGAATGATACTCATCACCACCTCTTTACATTCCTGTGGCTGCTCATTTGCTTATGACACAACAGCACCTAAATCAAGGACCAGAGACATTGTCAGTTGTTTGACAGACAAGTGTAATTTCAGCATTTATCCACTCGCCTGTTCTTGCTGAAAAGCTGTTTCCAAACTGCCCCAGAAAGCCCTGGACACACCAGGGTACTCGCTTTCAAACAAAGTGTTCATTTCTATTATCTGACACGAAACCAACACTGTGTTCTGCATTAGACTGCAAAAATTGTGCCCTTGAAATTCCTCTCTGTCCCAGCCTGAAGGAGGCACGTAGCAAAGCACTCACCTAAGCCCAGTGCTCTGTTCCTCCGAAAGGGAAACTCAGGAGGGGAAAACAATGCACATAAAAAACAAGAGAGGCAGGAGGGAAGTGAGTCAGGGTTGCCGGAAAATATTTACTTGATTTGAACACAAAGGAATCTCGAGCATTCCTCGCCATCGCTTCGGCGAGGCTGGCGTAGCGCGGTGGATTTGTTGCCACAGGCTATTTAAGGTAAAATCTGCCATAATTATCCCTCCAGCCATGTCAGTGCAAGTTACTCCCCTGGGGCCTGACATCACTTTGCAAGGCATGTCCAGCTGTGCAAGGAGGCTACACCATCTTCTGTGGGAAAGCAAATGCATGCCTAAACCCTTTTCAGGAGAGCAAGAGAGATCAGAGGCATTGCTAACGATCTTGAAGCAAGGATGACAGAAGCAGGAAGCCTGAGCCTCCCAACTCTGTCAAAATTGGTTCATGGGACCTTCAGGAAGTCACTCAGCCTTTGTCTCTCAGTTTTCCCTCTTAATACCTATCTTCATACTTAATACATGTGTGTATAGCTGACAAAAGGCTGGAAAACTCTCCAGAAGGTAGCCAGGGTGAAATGTCAGAGCTAGAAAGCAGCAGTAAAAGACCTCTCAAAGATCTTTCAAATTAATATTATTCTTTAAGTAGGCACTGTGGCAGAGAGGGATCACTGCAGCTCACTCTGTTTTCCAAGTGCTGCCCTGGAAGCTACAGGCACCTGCAGCACTGTAATCTCAGGATATGGGAGTGACTCAGCCTCCTGAATGCTGGACAAGAAAGGCAGCAGGATCTCAGGGGTGAAAGTGCCTGGCCTTTAGGGAAAGGAAGGATCAGATGAATGCCAGCACTGTAACGCCTCTTCCTGCATGACTCTTCTCTAGTGGACTCATTACCAGCTGAGGACAAGGTAATGCTGGTTTCTTGAACTGAGAAAGAAAGGCCAAACCCTCTGCACCACCCACAGGCATTGCAAGAGAAAGCCACCTATCCATAGACCTTGTGCAAACCAGTCAGCCAACATCTCTCCCGCTCACAGCTACAGTCTGTGTGGGACCCTGGAGCAAGGCAGGGACTCTGCCACGGACAGGTAGCCAAGGGCACCTCACATTTAGCCCCTGTGCTTAAAAGGAGCCCTGCTAGAAAGAGCCTTCCCCAGCCATAACCCTGAAAGAGCCTTACCCAGCCATAACCCTTGGGTTGCAAATGGAGGTGCTCGAGATCTATGCTGGGATATCGCAAGCAGCCACAGTGCCATAGCAGCAACACAACTTCAGCACTTCATGCTTGCAATGAGATACTGATAATAATTACCACTGTAAGTACTACCAATGTCACTAGCGCTATCTCCAGTTTGGGTCAGATTGAAGATGGGCATTAATGAAATATTCTTGTATCTCACATAGTTCTGGAGGTTTATGCCCAAGCAAGCCAGGAGATAAGAGTTAAAATTATAGCCCTTTTGACACCTGAAATGTTTTCCATCAGCATCAGAGTGCCCACATAATTTATAAATCACAAATATGATTTGGTAGGATTAAATATGAAAATAATATATCAGGGATTTGTTATTGGAAAGAAAACCATTTGCAGCAAACAACAGCCCAACAGAAGAAAAGCCTGATTGCTGTGATGAATAATACATATTGCCTATGGTACTAATTAACCTTGTACTCCAGTAAGATATTATGGAACAATAAGGCTAATTTGAATGTGGCCCGACACTTTTCCCAATGGCATCTGGAAATCAGTCTTTGGAACATGTAAAATTTGAATTTGTTAAACCAGAAGCTTTTGCTCAATAAACTTTCATAAAGAATATTTTTGTTTCCCTGTATTCACAGCCCACACTGTTTGCATGTGCATACACAATGCGAAACCCAGAAGGGGACTCCACAACTGGAAATGGTCTAGCTTGGCTTACGGGCCCTCACCCATCTGCCAGCAGCACGCAGGCAGTGACACACAACGTGTCTGCAGATTTAGATGTCCTACGGACATAACTGCAGCACCACTGTTGTACAGCTTCAGTTTCTCCCCGGTCAGAGTAGCAAAACACTTAAAAGCAGCTTGCTGAAAATGAACACTGGAACTTTAAGCTAATGCTTTTACGCCTCCAACCTAAAAGCAAATGCCTCCACCTAAAAACACTGACTCTAGTTTGGGCTGGTCTTGCTTTTCTTGTAAAATACTCATTTTCCTGTTAGCTCAAAACTACACGTAGTACTGGTGTAAACACACATGCCACATTAGAAGCACTGTGTTCTTAGTCGCCTGCGCAGCACGGACAAACTACTTGCACATACAGGCACAACTGCAGACACAGAAGGCATCATGCACAGGCATCTTGATAAACACCTCTTGTAAGAGCGCACATTCAGCCATAAGTTTATACAGTCGGGATCAAGTTCTCAGATAACACTGGCCAACTGCTTTATATACCAAGGTCTGATCCAGCTTAGTCTTATATTGGGGGGGAAAACACACGCACACACACACACACAAAAAAAATCAAACTAACAAAAAAACAACCCCCCAAAAAACCCCAAACAGTCAAAAAAACCAAAACAAACAAACAACAAAACAAAAACAACAAAAAAACCCACCACAGGAGAAAAGCAGACTTTTTGTCTCTTTCCAAGCACCCCTCTGCCCTGGGAATTGCTGGGAGGCCTCCGAATCAGAGTACCCTACAATATTTTTGGAAGGGAAAGGTCTAGCAGTGGGCACTGCCCCCCTAATCTACCAGTGCATTTACCACCCTGGATTTCAGAGCCACCATGTGACTCACCACCTTCGCCATCAGGATGACACAGCTCTTGCCAATGCCATTAGCTACGCTCAGAGCTCAGTCAATAACAGACTGATACAGTCATTTCACTTGTCCTCAAGCACCAGATTTCCAGCTAGCAGCCATCTCACACACCAGAGTGAAAGCCCTACGTAGCACACCAGCAAAAAAGCACCAGGAGATGTCTGACCCGACTGCTGCATATAGCGTTACCAAAGTATCCAGGAGGTGAGAGCCCAAAGACATCAGTGATGAGTATGCCAAGTATAGAGCATCTTAGGGAAGGCTTTCTATGATGTATCAAGTTCCCCAAGCAGGTTCCAGGGGCTGGCATGCCATTTTAAACTGTAATAAGACTGAGGAGTGACTCAAAACTTCTTCCCTACTCTTTTCAATAGAGCACAGTGCAGAAACACATGGATCAACTTAGGGCTGTGTCTCCCTGCATGAAGTGAAAAAAAAGACAACCACAAAGAGTCAGAAAATCTGGTATTTGGGAGGTTTGGAGGAAAACAGGATCAGACCATTTGCTGAGAAATAGGTCTGATCGGAGTTACATAATTTATTATGAACTAAATTTCTATTCTATAGGCTGTGCTCTGCTGGAAGTCAGTGCAATGCTTAATAAAGATCTAGGCCAGGAAATCATTTTGTTGTTAAGAATACATTATAAAGAATTATCATCTCCCTCCCACCAAAATCAACGATAAAATCCCCACCAACTACAGAAAGCAAAAGATCACACTGAAACTCACTTCTGCCAGGAAACCTGCACCCAGATGTGTTACTCTGGCAGCACTACCCTGCTGCAAGGGCTCCGAGAGCTATTTCTGCCAGGCTCACCAGTGCAGGAACCAACAGTTCGGTTTCATTCTCTCTCTGGTACTAGCTAGGCTCTCAATCTGTACCAAAATGCCTTTGCACATGAATGAGCGATTAAGTCTCTTGAGCACATGCTCTTCTCTGCATCTGCCTGTGTGGGCCCGCACTGCTCTGACCTAAGTTGTGTCTGTAGGCATTACCCCTGTCTAAATTCCCCACTGCTGGCTTTGTTGGAGGACGCTACTGCTGTCACAACACGAGAGCAGGTCCTAGCTGCCGTGACACCTCATTTGTCTGGGCAGCAGCATGCCTGGAAGGATGACTGCCCTGTTTTAGTGGAAGTATGCAAGACAATCAAGGCCAGCTAAGCAAACTAGTTTTGACATATTAAATCATGCTTGAACTGTGAGAGCAAAGAAAAATAATGTAAAAGCTCTTCTAAAAAAAAAAAAAAAAAGCTTTACAAATAAATAAATAATATCGGCTAGCCTTGTGCAAGGGAAGGGGAGAAAAGCTTTTATCTGAGCCTGACTGAGGACTTTAGGTAGGCAGAGAGGGAAAGATTATTTTGCAAGACAGACATCTGCCTTTTTCTGCAGAGGTTTGCAGCCATTTCCATGCATTTCACTTCTAGGATGAGTCTCTTGCCAATCACCTGCTCTGGCACTGAAAGAGCATCAAGTACTCAGGCAAAAAGCAGCCCTAAAACCAGATAGGACAGGAAGAGTGAAATCCCATCATCTGCACGTGTACCCCTTACAACACATTCATATGCATGCAAAAGCCCAGAGTAACATCTGACTTGGTACTGGAGGGGCCACAGTACTCTGTAAGCCTTTAGCCATTTTTACCTCAAGTTGCCTTTGTAGACACTTTGCTCTAGAGGTTTCTTCCTGGACAGATAATGCTCAATCTGCTGCAAGTCAACCATTGCAATGCAGGAAATCTCACTAGCACAGGGTCACAGGGCATCCGTGGACCTTGGCAATTAAGCATGGCATTTCCCCGTCATCCTGAACTCTTTCCTCCCTGCTGTGGATTTCTTCCAGTAATTAACATACCCAATTGCCTTGGATTTATACTAATAAAACGCTGGCTCCTGTCCCAAGAGCCCATCATCACTGGCACTTTTTGAACCTGCACAGAGCCCCAGCAGTAATGAAGTCCACGATCCTGGCTCAACCTGCAGTCCAGGCAGTGGCAATCTGCAAAGCAGCTCAGAGCTGGGAAGCTGCAACTCACAGGCTGCTTCCACCGAATACCAAATTAGCACATTCCCCACACTCATAGGGAGCAGCTTTTCCTTTGGCTCCACAGTAATTAAAAAGCTTCCTTTCCAGGCAGCTTTTGAAGGCAAAGCTGTGACCTCTGTCACCACTGCAGAGAGATGACAGACTGTCCCAACTCAGTGTAAGACCTCTAATGCATTATTTGGAGAATTAGTGCCGTAGCAGACCGACCCTTATGACCATGCAGGAGGCAGCCATTTCACTCAGTGGCTGGTAACCATGACTCCAGAGTTCAATAAAGACCACGTTGGCTCCCTAGGCAGGCTTGCTTTATTCAAGTAATACTAGTCACACATGTGCACAGGGACTGGACAGTCTGCTGGCACAGGGGGATACTTTTTTATCTATACACAGAGGGTCTGGTACTCAGTAATGCTGTGGTTTTGATAGCAAAAGGGACCTTTGGGTAGAGATGGACTCCTTGGCACACTGGGCAGAGGCTCCTGTTGACTTGAGAGTCCTGCTTAGAAAACACACCCCCAGGTCAAACTTCCCCAGTCTCCCCCAGGAAAGAACCTAATTGAGGTACAAAAGCAAGCCTTTTGCAAAGGCAAAACTCCTGTTCAAATTCCAGCTCTAGAGGAATGGTAAGTTTGTTGTTGCTTCCTAATGAATCCACCTGGAGATGAATGATCATACAAGGCTTTCAGGTTAGTCTAAGACTATAAAAAGAGCACATGGGATCAAGTATAGCAATGACATCCAGAGCCTTGATTCAGGCTCTGCCCTCTGGCTGGCACTGAACAACTCAGCCTCTGGCCCAAGGCTATTATTTATTAAATGGGGAATAGTGACTCTGACCTCCTTCATAAAGTACAATCTTCAAGATCCAACAGAGAAAAGCCCTTTGTATGACCTGGAAATGTTTTTAATAGTCAGTATTAACTACTTCTTTCCTCACACTGAAGCAGTCAAATCTGAAGTGCCAGCAAAACTACTCACAAGCCACTCAAAGCCTACTATGAATAACTCAGGATACAACACCAAGTCACACCACAAGAATAAGTCATGTCCCAAGTCAGCGTTACCTCCTGTGCCACACTGGCTGGGAAAACCTACCGTGGTAGCTCAGCCCAACACCATCTCCACCACCAAGGATGCCAGGCTGAAGACACAGATGAAGATGCTCTGCTGATATGTATCCTCTCCCACACACCGTGCTTCCAGGAACGTAACCTTGGGTCGCGTGGGGAGGCAAGTGGGCAGGACAGTCATGTTTCACCTCCCAGCCAATGGATTTGTCCTGATAATGCCACTGAGCTGCAGGCCTTAGAGTTTGGATTTTCAAGAGATGGGGTAAATTTCCTTGGCTTTAACTTGATTGAATGTCATTTACAGTGAGAAGATAATTGTCATCTTGAATCCAAATTCTTTAAACTTCAGCTGTTTTCTTAAGGACATGCATTTGTAAATACAAGACATGTATATGAAATTAATAGGGGATATCCACAAGCCTCTTGTCTCTTTTGTCTTTTTTTTTTTTCTTTAATCTGTTTTGGGTATATGGTTTGGGGTTTATATAACACCTAGCCTCACTCTTCAAATTCGTTCCAGTATTAGGAACCTCATAGCCACCCTGAGGGAAATAAAAAATGGAAGCACATCAGTGCCATGCTCAATACAGCCTTAACCATATGTCATTTGTGGATACCATCGTGTCTATATTAGATTAACTTCTTCAGTGATAGAAAATGAGCAAACTTCCAGCAAAATAAATGGGCATCTCTGTTTACATGAAGAGCAGATTCACCTCTTTCTGCAGACATCTGTGTTGCAGTCTTTTTGCTCTTATTGCAGTCTACTGAACACTTACCTTATCTGGGATACAAGTTTATCCAGCTAAAGAAATGAAATAAACAGTAAGCTGTGAATCTATTCATGCAAGACAATTGTAGCCACCTTCTGTGGAGCCTGGATTTCAACCTCAATGTTAACCCAAAGCAAGTTAAAATGGTCAAGATGTAAAGCATGCAGAGAGAAAAGCTTATTATTGAAATGTCAACACATCATTAACTACTGCTAAATATTTCTAAATGAGAAATAAAACTGAAAATCTGAATTATGAACAAAGCACAACAGTACAACTTCATTTTAATAACCCATATAAATTAGGTGGAATGAGAGTTCTGACAAACAAGCTCTGTCAGACTCTTGGCAATTCAAGAAGTTGCAGCCACCCTTCTGCTAAAGATCACCATCCAGGGACAGTGCCCAAGTCTTATTTGCCCTCAGGTCAGGGCATCAAGACAAGCCTTCCATTAGTCACATCAGCTCATGGAGAGACTATCTAGTTCTGCAGAGCCAGCAGTAGCTTCCAGCAATGGGACACCATGGGCAGCTGGGGACAGCCATATCTTAAATCAAGGCAATTAAATTCACTGCATTGCCAGCCATTTATCCTTAGTATTTCTCCACAGTCCTCAACTGTTCCTAAAAACCACACTTAATAAGCAAGCTGTTTCCAAGCAATTCAAAGTCAAAGATGGCAATCAAGGGTACCTAACAGCACCATGTTTAACACTCCTTTTCTCCTGCAACACCTCTCCCATCCCATAATTTAAGAAATTCCCTAAGCTACCAATGGACACCCTATATTCAAGAATGCTAAAACCAAACAAAGTCAGTATTCAAGTAAATATCAGTTAGTTATCTAGGACCAGACTAAAAAGTATACCCTAAGACCTGCCCCAAAATATCTTATGGCTAAGAAGCAAACATGACCTTCACAGTTTACACTTTTGGAGTCATTTCCAGACCTTATTTTATTTGCACTGCTCAACCTATATTTTGTGGGGGGAATAAAGTGCTCCTTAACTGTCCTTCTGGAAGGTGACTGCACAGCAGCCACCCTGCAAAGAACAGAAAGGTTAAGTTGGTCAAAGTAATGGCCTAAAAGCATCACTGCAAAATGAGGGAAGATCTTCAGAGTCATCAGGGTTACAAGCATACAAGGTAGTGCAGAAGGTTACAACTTATTAGCAAAGCATGATATACTGTGCATACACAGATACTGCGCCTCCTATAATGAAGGTAAAAACACATGCCAAATAAAACAAAAGATGAGAGCAATATTTAATCAGTCCTGTGGCAACACAGTTTTGATCTGTGGAAAACATTTCTCTGCTCTTGTTAATTATTTCAGCTTCAGAACAAAACACCTAAATGTATACAGGCGCACACCTCTCTACAGAATAAAACCCATTCCCTCACCAGTGACAACTGCCTTTTGCTGAAATGTAGCATTCAAGTTATTTTCTTTACATTTGAAAAGATAACATGCACTGTGTGGCCAAAAATTCAGCTATTCTGACACTGGTTGGTTTTGTGCCTAATTAGAATTAACTAGGCACTTCAGCTCATAATTATATAAACACCTACCATGCTATACTCCCAGCCAATTTGGTTTTAATCAGAAAAACGCACAAGAAGTATGAATGATGGGCAAAGAACTCCCTGGAGGGGCAACTGTATTTCCAAATTCAGTATTCTGCATATACTGAATATTTCCATCAATGTTTTTCTTGCCATGTAATCACCTCCCAGCAGAACAATTAAAAAGAGATTTTTTTTTATTTTTTTTTTTCCCCTAGTCCCTGGACTTTGCTTGCTTTCCACTCCACCACAAGGGTAAAAGCACACTTGCCTTATTCACCTGAGTCTCAGCTGGGAAGTCTCCCACAAGCCAGGCAGGGTTTAGCAGTACGCTGTCTTTCTAGCCCCTGTAATAAGGAGTTTAGAGCAAGAATTCAGCTGACCTGAGGTGGAAAGCCAGGCTAGCAAGTTGTGGAGGGGGTTTAGGAAAAGTTGCCCACCTCCTGCACCTACATCAGATGCAGAAACAGAAGCACTGGCTGCTTCAGAGCAAAAGCCCAAGCTCTAAATAAAATAAGGTTACCTGTGCAGCAGCACATTTCTATTTCTTAGAATTAAGGGGACAGGGAAGGCAATGGCTGAGCTGCAGCATTGTGCTATCTGAGGAAACCACACACAGTGAATTTGTTAGAAATACAGGGTTTTTTTATTGTGGTATCAGCTATGTGTTTCGTTCACAAGTCAGGCCGCTGGGATAGCTACTGTAGAGACACAGAAACACGATGGTCATCAAGCACATCTCTGCCATCACCACCTTTGCAAGCCCTCATCTGCCTCCCAACCCTTGATAGCCAGTGCCTCCTGCTACCCACCAGCCAAGGGTCACTACCTCTGCCTGCCTGCTCCTGCACACCTGCAAAAAACCAATTGCCTCCAAATATCCTTCCAATAGCTGATCAACAGGGGGGCAATCACCGCTCTGGGAAAGTGTCTTCAAACGGTTGTGCTGATTGCACTGCTCTCCAAGGAAGATGAGTAATTCTGCCTTGCCCCCAATCATCCAGCAACAAAATCACCCGAGAACTGATTGGGCAAGTAAATTTCTGATATACGTAAGCTAGCTACCTATGTCAATCAGTTTTAATTATATCCAGAATAAAAGATCTGTGAACATGAGGTTTTTCTGCAGCCCTTGTTTTCTGTAAGAATTTCTCATTTCTCTTGGTAAGAGCTCAGGTGAATCACAACACAAGTAATGAATAATCAGCAAAAACAAACATTGTTTTGTAAATGATTGAAGTATGTTCAAAGTTGATTAAGGGAAGAACAATCAAACAAACATCAATATTTAAGACAGAAGGGCTTGAACATTCTGGAGTTCTATCCAAGTCTTTCCTCTGGCAGCAATTCCTTTCTAAAACCAGAAAACTATACCCTAACCCATCCTCCCTCCAGCCCTCAGATTCAAAGTTCTTCCTCAGAAGACAGCAAGGGTGAAGAAAGATTTCACTGAGTTTTCCTCCATTATTTTGTCCACCTCTACATCTGTAATCTTGTCCATACCTTATAGCTGGCTAAAACCAGTTGTAATTGCTTTGATGTTTCTTCAAGTAACAGCATGCACTGATTCTTGGAATGGAGAGCCTTATGACCTCCTGAACTCATTATTCGCCTTTTCAGCTTGGCTCTCTTTCAGTGCTATTTTTATTTTATTTTCTTATTTTTAATTTTTTTTTTAAACTCAAATATTTTATTAACTTGTAAATCAACTCTAAAGGCAGATGAAAAAAAATCAAGCTCTACAAATCAATTACATCCACAGTTAATCACTCTGCAGCCCCTCGGTCACTAGCAGGACCTCACCACTGCAAGTGTGTTTGGGTCTCATTAGCTTAACAACAGGTCAACATCCTCTCCCTTCCAGTGGGATGGGCTCCAGAGCCTTTAAAGGCATAAAAATAAGCACTTGCTACTCACTGAGAACATACTGGGCTGAAGGTGAGGATTAATACAAAGAGAAGTGCCAGAAGGTACCCTTTGCACAGCGATAGTAAGCAACTAAAATTGAAGTTACAAAAAAACTCACCTATGCCAGTGCAGGAAGAAAGAAAGCATAGACTGAGGCAGGTAAGAAATTGTTTGGCCAAACCCCTAAATGGGTAAAGACAGAGACTTCAGTGGTGCTACACATCAAGTTTTACAGCATTTTAGGATCTGGCCCTCAACTTTGGTTGAGTACTGCCTGCTAAGGAGGAAACCACCATTAGGAGACTTGAAATAGGCCAAACAGACATTAAACTGGGCACTTTCCTCAAGGATCTGTTCAGACAGCACTGGCTGAATGGAGGCAAAGCCAATAACCATCGGTCCTTTAGTGGCACCAAATTACCACTCTGGAAACCAGCATAGAAATTCACAGAGCAACTGCTTTCATTTCTCTTATTAACTAGTACAGCAATTTATTTTTGTGAATAATGAACCTTAACACTGGTCCTTTATAAACATGTCCCAAAACAGTCACAATTTACCTCTAGCTGTCCCATAGCAGTTGCTGATAAATGGACCATGCTGCCAAAGGAGGTGTAAAAATCCAAGTAGTTTGGGTTCTTCACAGTAACTACTACCTAGCTGCCTATATTAATTGAGAGAACGAGCACATTATATAAGGAGATTAGACCATGTCATATTTACAACCTCAGTGTCCCCAGCGAGAGAAACTGCTCAGCTGTTACTGTCAGTGCCTTCTTCAAACAGGAACCCTGCTGACAAGATGATGAATTCAGAACATCGTTGCCGATTAATGATTTGTAGGCAGAAGGGATTTCAATAGCTCCCATATGTTCGTGAGAGTGACTGGGATTTACATCACCTCTAATAAGAGAGTGTAGTCTGCTGTGTCCAGACGTGACACTAGAGTGTGGAAAATGTCATCTTTGCAGGAGAAATTTTAATAAACAAAGCCAGGCTCTTCTGGGTTGAAAATGTTTCCTGAAGTGTGGTCACTAATAACCTGCTTATTCCTAAGTGAAAGCAAGTAGGGAGACAGCTTGCAAGATGCACCCAAGTGATACCAAAGGTCAAAAGTTATTTAAGTGTTTGTCAAAGCTACACTGCAGAGTGCCAAGACCATCATTATGTCATTTAGGAGTATGGACTGCATTTCCTAAACACCAGTCAGGCTGTGAGGGGGGTGGGGGGGAGGGAGGGGAATAATCCACCCACACACATCTACAAGCATATAGGACCTTTCTTGGCATTACTTTTTCTGTTTATGGGCTGCAAAGTTTACTGTCCTAGAAAAAAAATCTCATCCTTGCGTATATAACAATATCCAAACCAGAAAGCATTTTACTCACACAGAATATCAGGATGAACTCCATACATGCTGAACGAAGACCTCCTGAACAGCCTATGGCTGAATGTCTCCTATCAACTGAGCATCTCTGAACCAAGCAGCAGGAAACACTTTGCATGATGACCAGGGTTAAACACAGGACATCCAAATAGGGCCTTCAAACAGACTTTGCTGTAGGCACTCGGATCCCAACATCCCACTGACTGGATGGAATGGTGATGGAATTTAGGGCTTTCCTACAAATGAGAATTGGCTTTAAAAGCTCTACAGCAATTAAAACTCCTGCTGAGAGTGCAGGCTGTAGGTGAACTTTAAGAGTAGTTTATGTGGGTATGCCTTATGACAGAAGGACAAGGATATGTCATCACAAAGCATCTTTACATTTCCAAACTATGATCACAGGCCTACCCAACACAGTTATAACTTGCGCGGCCAGATGCTGTTCTCTCAATTGACTACAGAAAATAAATTCTAAAAAGAAAGAAACAAATAAAAACAATTCACACCCCAAAATGGAAAGCAGAACCTCAAATCATTAAGTCTTCTGAAAGCACATCCCAGATTGTTATCTCAGTTCTACCAGAGATCCAACCACTCTACAGGCACAGTAGGCTCTTCAAAAATAGTCTCAGGTTTCTAGTCTAAATCAGTCCAGTTTTTTGGTTTGGATTTTTTTTGTGTGTTTTGTTTGTTTGTTTTTGAGATCTTTAAGAGTGCTTTGAGATATCCAACGCTGCTCATGCAGTATGGAAGGGCAGGATTTGAAAGGTGACTAATGGATGTACCCCTTCCCCCAAAAAATTCTTACAGGTGGCTGAAGTCAATGTCTAGACATAGCACCCAACAAGTGCATGTTATTTCGGGACACAGTATTTTTAGCCATAATGAAGCATGTTGATCCTTGCTGACCTATCTGACCCACATCCCTCATCTGCAACAGTCTAGATTTCCTCAGCTTGGGCCAATGTGGATCTTAGATCCTCTTGTGCAGTATCAAACATCTGACTCTTCTTCCCCCTTAAATGGGAGAAGTATTTGTATTAGCACAGGAAAAGCAAAACCAAGTCAGATTTTGCTAGATTGACCAAATCTGCAGAAAAAGGAGATTGTCCAGGTCTAAAAGCATACTCCACATGCTGTTTACTAGAGGTTTCTCCAAAACCAAACACACCTACATTCTTCTCTCCAAGTCAACCCTTTAAAAGACTTGAACTATGTAATCTTCAGAAGCACAGTGTATGTCTGAGGACTAAAGGATCAAGGCCACAGTTTGCTTTGGATATGCACCGAACTATCCTTTGACCGACAATACAAACACTGATAACAAGTGTCTAGAGTGAGGTGAAGAGAAAAATGCAACACTGACTTCAGTTGGAGCAGAATCCCTCTGCTGTCCTCACAGGATATCCATTACTAAGTGGCTGCAAGTATAAGGCAATTAAGATGGGACTGATGACCAACATGTAATAATTTTGCAAAAAGCAAACTGCATTGATTTTTTTTTTTCTTTCCCTTTCTCTTTTATGTCCCAATAGGTTTTAAGCCACCTGTTACAGATTTACAATGGAAAGGCAAATTTTATAAACCAGCATGTAATACAACAAACCATAAAATGAGATTATACACTCTTAGAGTATGTTGTGCTTCTTTAAAAGCATTCTTTTTAGGTCTTGAGCTTCAGACACTCTACATCTCTTGCACAAGGCCCCTGATGATTCAGGAGACTTATGCTGACCAGCAAGTCAGGAACCTCAGTCAGCTACTTGTGTGAGAACTTCAACACATATGGAAGCATTTTTATCACTGGGGCTTTAGGTTTAACTCTGAAGAGCTGAGCAGCTTTGTATTGAACTATTTACCAGAGAGGAAGATCAATCAACTCACATCACATCAAATTCCCACACCCCCAAAGAGCAATAAAGAGAGAAAAAATATACTCCTTTAAATACAAAACCAAAACGCATCTTACATAGGGAGATTAACTTCAAACACTCCCTAGCACAGCCCAGAAAAAATAAACCAAGCTTCTAAAATTCATAAGGAAACCTCGATATTGAACAAAAATAATGTAAAGCTTTAAATAACAGATAAGATTGCAATCACCTCGTAGACCCAACTGTACAGTGCTCCAAAGGTAACAGTGACATGCCAGATTCTCCTTGTCCACAGCCCTGTAAGCACTGGAAGGACCCGTATATAGGTGTCAAGTCCCACTACATCCAGCCAAGACCACTCTCTCTCTTCATGCTGTCACAGTCATTCAAAGGAACTCAGTGGAAGTGAGAACCCAGCCCTCCACTGTCAACTCAACCAGGCATGAAGGACATGGAAGAGAAGAAAGCTAAGACCACACATCACCTTGGCAGCCTCAGCATGGCACCCTCCCTGCAGACCCTTACCTTGGCAGGTGTTGTTCTTCTCCTCGTACCCTGCCTTGCACAAGCACTTCCCGATGGGCACCAGCCATTCTCCCTCAGCACTGCAGTGCATCTTCGGTGCCTCGTCGGTCACTGAGTGGTTGACACAGACGCCCGACACCTCTAGCAGCTGCGAGGAATCCGCTCCCGTGATGGTGTCAGGGAAGCGGGCAAGGTTGCGGATCACTGATGGGCATTTCTTGTAGTACACGCGCACGGAGACCAGGGCAATGCAGGCACCTACGTCCTGGAAAGCAAGGTAAAATCCCTTTTTTGTTAGGGGTCCGACATCTCTCACCTCTGTGTTCAGCTTCATAACTCTGTCGCCGAGGTCTAACTCTGTGAAGCTCTCATCAGCAGCGATGGTATCGATCTTGATATACTGGTTTTCTTTGATGTTCCTCCCATCTTCATCATCTGATTCAAAGTAATACATGTTAAAAGTCTCTTTGCAAGTCCCAAGTCCTCCTGGAAGGCTGTTACAGTCCCTCAAGGTGAATTTGAGCTCAATGAAGATTCGGGACGCCCCTTGATTAGAGATCCAGCTGGTCAGAAGCCAGTTGTTCTGATTCTGCTCCATTACTTTGCATACTTGGTATGTGTGTATCGGAGCGTAGTTTTCATCCACCTCACCAATTTCTTCCCACTGTATAAAAAGGAAAAGTATTACTTTTTAAGAAGTTACAGCTCCTGCAAAAAAATCTTAGCTTTCCCATCTAAGAGCACCTTGGGTCTCAGAGGTTCATGAGGACTTTTAGAGGGGAAAAAATGTTTTAAATGTCAAAGTTTTCCATACTGGAGGCTTGATATATTTCTGATCAAGTCAGATGAAAGACTCTTTAGATATATAAAAGGATGCTAGTTAAAACCATTTGTTTCAGACATTTCAGAAGTGGGAAAACATACTGCTGGGTTTCTCCACTAGTACTTTGTTAGGGAACAAAACAAAAACAGATGGGGCTGTGAGTTGGCCTTCTCCAGTGCATCCACATAGGAAGAAAAAAAGCTATTTACAGTCCGTCTGTCCTCGCTCCCCCAGGCAACTTTCTACCACATCCTCAAATTGCTGCCCAACACAATGAGGATGACCACACTTCTCCAAGCTCTTCTCCACCACCTAACAGCCTGCCAGAAAATCAGCAGAGTGATATATGAAATAAATGGGCCTTTGCTCTCCCCAGGTGTGCTAGTCAGAGGAGTTCCTGCTCATGCAAAGAGATTACTTCCAATAGAGGTTATAGGGATCTGCAAATCTTGAGCAGCTTGTGTGCTACACAGGTTTTTAAGCAGAGCTCCAGATAACTTCTTGCAGCTGTTTGTGGGAATTTTAGCAACTGGGTTTTTTTAATCATATTTGGGCCGTGCTCTGAAGTGCATCACTTAGAAGAAATGCTTTTTCCTGATCCAGCACACCACAGTCGGTAGCACTGCAACAGTGCCTATAACAGAGACACAACATTAATGTTTCCTCTTTGATTTTGACAACTGTAGTGTCACATTAAGAGATTAGATTAACCCACGCAAGTACAGCAAAGCACTCAGGAGAACTAGTGGTGGTTTTGGTTTTCTTCTCTTCTACTTCTGACCTGCTCATTTGCAAGGGCTTAATTCCCAAAGCCTCTTCAATCCTCTGCTCAGCATTGCTGCCCTCATCTAGTCACAGCTGCGGACACAGCACAAAGCAAACGCACAGAGCATAATTTAAAGGTGCTCCAGCACAAGGTAATAGCTATATTCCAAGCTGCATACCTTCTAAGGCCAAAGGCCAACTTTTTTCATTAGAAATACAGTCTGAGATGAAGTTGAGAACCTTCTCAACCCAGATGCCATTACTGCAGAGCTGACAAGGAACACCCTCAGAGTCAACATAATGATGAAGTTTTTTTTTTAAGGGAAATGCTGTCATTAAATTTTAAATTAAAAAAGGCAGCAACAAGTAGCATGAAAACATCAGGATACTACAGTCCAAAATGAGTTACAAATACCACCAGCAGAAAAGCACTTTCTTTCCTCCCTGACCTGCAATGTGAAAGTGGGGACTTCCACAATTTCAGTAAGACATGCCACCGTGATGTGCAGATTTCTCATGTACTCATGTCTCGCTAGTCTTCTGAGTGAGGAACCTAACCTGAGGACATTTTTGTCAGGCCGAGCAGTATTTTCATTTCTAAACCCTTTTTATGGCCCGGGGCTTAAACAGGCCATGACCCTACTGTGATTAACATGTACTTGTCACTTCACCCTTTCTGGTAGGGCCACATAGTTAGTTGGAGATATGCCTGCAGTGAAAGCTAGGCAGATCTGTGCAGGATTCATGCCTAACTTTGAGGAGAGGCAATTAACAACTATGAAAAGTAGAGCCATTGAGAACACACACAATAAAAGTACGCAAGTTAGCACAAATCTGCAGCTAGCTTCTCTATGTTCCAGTAAATAGGATGGATTTAGATATATGAAATTAAAAAGCAGAAAAGCACCATTCTTCAACTACAGTGGTTAATTTAAGTACTAAATATGCTGCACATGTATCGTAGAATCATAGAATGGTTTGGGTTGGAAGGGACCTTTAAAGGTCATTTAGTCCAACACCCCTGCAGTGAGCAGGGACATCTTCAACTAGATCAGGTTGCTCAGAGCCTCATCCAGCCTGACCTTGAATGTTTCCAGGGATGGGGCTTTCACCACCTCTCTGTGCAACCTGTTCCAGTGTTTCCCCACCTTAATTGTAAAAAATTTCTTCCTTTTATCTAGTCTAAACCTACCCTCTTTTAGTTTAAAATCATTATATGCTTCCAAGTGGATTTGTTTAACATGTTTAACACACATTATATAAGTGTGAAGTCTTATTTTTATTGCAGTGGTCATTTTCCATTTGATGAAAAGGGAGTGTAACCCTCCACTCCATCCAACCCATGCAGAGGTCCCTGCGGAATCACTGTGGGGTGAACACATCTCAGTATAGCCCAAGAAAGACCTTAATGACTTTAAACCTTTGCTTTTTCTGGCCAAAGGTTGGAGGATCACTCAATCACACACATCAACCAGCAGATATGGAGAAGCATTAACCTCCGGGAGGAAGTGGTGAAAAGCATTTGAGGGTTAGAAATTGCTCAGACTAGTTTTAGCAAGAGGGGATGTGTGTGGATGGCCGCAAGGTACATGCCATAACCCTATACAACATTTAGGGAGCATCTAATGTGTATTTCTTTCAGAGAACTGACATCTGCAGAAAGTGTGATGTTGCAGTAGTATGACCTAACTTAAAGGCATTTGAAAAACAGCACTTCTTTTTTTAATACTTGCCAAATGAATTTTCAAAGACCCAATCGTCATGCTTTCCAGAGTTATGAAGTTAAGCTTATTTCCATCGCTGCTCCAGGAGTTGTGCTAGTGGGAGTGAGTATATGAAAGCTCATTTGTTTAAACACTCAATCCAGTGATTCCAATGGTTGCTTTCATGCAGAGTGCTAAACACCATGTGGAGGAAGGTCTAAGCATAAATACATCAACTGAGCTAGAGTCTAATCTCAGCTGCAAGAAATGGCACATGACCTAACATCTCAGGCTTCAGGATGTGCTGCATTTCCAGCACCGCACCCCGGATCAGAGCAAGTCCTGCCACCAGCACCTGCCATCAAACCTAAAGCAATCATCAGTAAGCAAGAGGAAAGGGAGGTGCTAATAAGCTATGGCTGCTTATCTCTGTATAATCCTCAAGGGAGACCCAACTAGATTTTATCAGAGCAGCTACTATTGTGCAAAATCTCTGCTCTGTCATTTAAGCCCATCATCTTCTCTCCTATCTGCATGTAGAAGCGCACTATTTCTTTCTCTTCAGCTGGGTCTGCCTCCCCCCAGAGACTGCAGGCAGCCTGCTGCCCTTCTGCTTTTACATCCTTCCATGAGAAGGGGACAGGGGTAACAGCTCCTGCACCTTCTGCCTGGTCCCTGCTTCCCCATCACTATAGACCTCAGACAAGTATTTCAGCCGACAAAGGAATACAAAACTAGAGGATGAAATGCAACGCCTTATGGTTAATGAAAAAGAAAACTCACCACATTAAAGAGACAGCATCTAGCTGAAAATATTGGCATAAAAAATTAAGTACAACTGAAAAATTGTGTAATATTATAATTCCTCTCTGCAGCACATAATTTTGAGATATAAATCAACCCCATCTGCAGGATTAAAACAAAAATGCAACCATTAATTTGGTGCTAAATGTTTTTGCTACATCTTTAATAGCCCTAAGAAGGAAAACACAAATGCATTTCAATGGTCTGATGTTAAATCATTCATAGAAGACCTATTTCTGAATCAGAAATTTCCAGTACACTACTACTGGCAAGTTAACAGAAGCTAAAGGCTGCACTCAGCTCCATCAATAGGAAGCATGCAATTCATGCAGGTTCTCTGCCTATAGAAAGGCCAAAGATATCACACATCTACCTAAAAATATAAAAGCTACAAAAGCATTCAGTGGAGCAGCCTTAGGTTAAACGGACAATTTTAAAACACATTCACCAGCTGTCTGCTACTCAGGCTTGTTTCTAATCTCCAGGATTCCAGGACTGCAATTTGCTACCGCAGCACAGTGAAAGGCTGCTGCCCCAAAAAACAAATACTGACAGCAGGGATGAAAATTTCAGAGCTTTTGTTTATCTGCTTTTGAAATTTTGTTACTGGTCTTCAGTAACTCACACATTCTCTTTAGCAGCCACTAAAGGTGGTGTGGAAATTTCAAGCCTCTTTCCTAATTCCATACATCCTAGCACTGCTCAAATAGAAATCAGGCATTTAGCAAAATCCTAGGAGTCTTAAGAGGGACAGGGAGCTTAAGAGCATTAAGCAAAGGAATTCCTAAAACTTACCTGAAACCTTCCCAACAGGACTCCCTTCCTCCAAGGACAACCTGCAACCTGCCTCTGTTCCCACTACCTATTTCACAGGCTCCCTGGGTACAAGCCACCTCATCTTCTCCTATTTCATTTTCCACTCCACCACACGGAGCTCTGCAACATATGCATGTTAATTCAGGTATCTGCTAGCACAAAGATGTAAAATTGGAAAAGGATTTATGCATTTTCACCTTTTTTTTTTCTTTTGGAGAAAGGTAAGCCTGGCACAGATCTCAACTCCCAGGCTTTGAATGTGCGGAAGCATCTGAGATACTCCACACACTTTGCCCACGGACAGAGGAGGGTAATTTTACCCCCAAATCCTGCTGTCAAACCCAGCACAAGCACACACTGATGCAGAGGAGAACGCAAAGTGGGACTATGCAATCTCAATGCCAAGTTAAAAGTGGAGACCTGCTGCCCTTCCAGAAGGGCAGACCAGCCCAGCAGTCAGCTCTATGTTATTTATCCTGTCTTTCATCCTGATAATATTTGGGCAGTCTCTTCGATTTCCTTTTATGCAGCTGATGTTAAGACCTGGCTGCCAATCAATAGCCTCCAGCTCAGCTCCCCCCCTCCACACACACATGCATTCACTCCCACTACACAACTTTATCTCACAACCTGCTCCTTTCCTCCCTTTGCTGCTTTCCTCCGATCACAAAACCCAAAAACCTGAAGGTTTTTTGGGGTTGGGCATTTTTGGGGTTTTTCTGGGTTTTTTTAAAGCTGTCTGCCAGCTTTCCACCTGCTCTCATATTACAAAGTTAAAGCAAATAAGAAGCAGGCTCTCCTCTGCACAGGCAGTTTCAGTGACTTCAATGGGGTCACGTAAGGCTAAATCTCCAGTGAAAGCCAGGCAGAGCACTACGCACTGCAGAAGGTTTTGCAGAGCTATGCTAGCTGTAAAATAAGGCTGACTGTGACACCATCTTGCCTGTTGCAAAACACGACTTACAGACATACCAGTCCCAAACTTCAACTACTTCAAAGCCTGCCACCAATATTGCCTGTTTTATCAACATACCCTGCGATGCACTGCTCAGATTTTCAGCTCTGGAGCCATATGATTAAAGGAGAGTCTTTGCTTTTGCTGGGAGTGTTTCAGTCTTCATTAAAAGAAAAAGTTTTGTTCGCTGAAAGAAAACAAAATAGAAAGTACTCCCAAATCACCTTATTTGTAGCCCCCTCTAAATGAGGCTGACCTTACAATTGGCAGGAGCAAAACAGTTCTGTTTTGAATGTTGGCATTGGCATGAAATGTATGTATAATCTATATAACCTACTGATCATGGCAGAGTCCACCAGCATGTGATGGAGCAGAAGCCTGGTCCTCTCTCACATCAAGTGACAATGATCCAAACAACTCTCAAGCAGAAGAACAACGCAGTAACCTGACACAATGCTGCAAGTTTGCAAGTCTGCTCTTCCTGATGGAGGAGCACTGCCAGGAGCAGAGACATTGGAAGCAGCTCAAGATCTATGGGGTAAGCAGTACCCACTACATACCACCTCCAGACAGAAGAGAAAGCAAAATCGCTTTGCCCAGCTCTCTTCCACCATTACCAGGTCACTGGATCCTGTTTTAAACAGAGCTCTTAGGCAACAATTTTTAGGCATTTGTGCCAGTGTGACAACTCAGACTTAAAGTGAAAATTTTGCTTTCAGGACAGGATACTTGGTCACTGGGACAGCCAGGTGGCATCCCCCCTCTCCTGCCCTGCACCAACCAGACAGCAGAAGGACACCAACCACAGCTGTGTGACTTTTTCAGTAAATCGCAAATTTGAAACAGAAGTAATCAGGAAACCAAAGCAATTCATGTACTTGGATCAAGTTAGGGAAGGAGGGGAGGGGACACAAAAAGAAGAAAAAAAATCAGTGAAGAGAGAAACAGTGATTGACAGCCTCCCAAAGCATGTGTTTACCATCTTCTCTTCCTGAATTTAAACAAAATAGAGGGCAGAAAAAAAGAAATTCATATGATAACTGTTCTAGAGTAACCCAAACTAGTTCTTTCAACCTCAAACACACTTTTTTTTAAAAAAAATTTCAGCTACCAACACAACAAAAAAGCCTTATTACTTGTACAGACAAACTTTTTCAATACCAACATCCACTTTTATAATGCAAAAGGTGAAAAGATTCCTACACAGCCTTAGTCTGTTTTTTGGGGGTTTGGAGCTCATTTTAAGGGCAGGAGCCAGTGGCAAAAGGAAACTGCAGTGAGTTCAATACAAGCAATATTTGGCCCAGTGTTTATTAAAACATTTAAATACCAGAACCAATTGTAATGACTCGAGATCTTGCCATTCCCATACATTTGATACTCCCCCACCCAAGGCTCAAGCATCATTTGGACGGTAACTTTACAAGCAAGACATTTATACATACAGATATATATTCTTACTGACAGCAGTTACTAGTCAAGGAAAAAACATAATGGATAACAGACACAGAGGATAGAGAGGATCTGATTAATCTCCCTACTCAGGCAGAAATCTGGTCTAACAAAATTAATTTAAAAAGCTGAGTTTCCAAAGAGGGAACTTAACATTTCTGGTGGTTTGGCACATTCCCCTCAATTTGTCCAAGTAGGAAAATAAATGAAAGCAAATAATACCACAACTTTTAGGTTACACTTCTCATTTTACTACTGGATTGCAGTTTTCTGCTGTTTCTTACAATGTTACTCTACTCTGTCCACTAAGCTGCACAAGTCTGGTTAACACACAGCCTCAGAATACCCTAAAGTTAACTACCTGAAGTGAATGTGAGTTTCCTCACTCATTACAGGAGATTTCCCAGCCAGAAGCTAAAGATTATTTTTCATAAACTAAACCAGAAGTGGGGAAAGTGAATTGCAAAGAGTATGAACTGGAAGTTTAAAGTGTCTTTTTGAGATATGCCACATCTGACTAGTGAACTTTTTTTTCCATCTCCATATTAACCACTCTCATATTCCCTGCTATCCCACATGTGATACTTGCCTAGCAGAAAGCAGACTTAAAAAGTCACTTCAATTAGCACCCCCCCGCCCCCCCAAAAAAAAAGAAAACTTAGAAAGCAAATCCTCACTCAGCAACATTAAAGGAACAAACACATGCTTCTGAACAACCTCTTTAAACATGTGGGCAGCAAAGGTGTTAAGAGGAGAAAAAGGGCCTTACTCGATGTTAAAGGCTAATCACCACTGCATCAAGATATCACATGGCTCAGTTCCACTTGATGCCAAGGTTTTATGTACTGCTTTGCACTGTGACAGATGGTAGGAGAGGGATTAGCAAAGGTGGGGGAATGATTAATGTTTTATCTCCACTATAAAGCAGAACTACACTGGAAATGAGTTGGGTGAATGGTCCAGCACCATCATGCTCCATCCCAACCCCATTGCTGCCACTTGCACACTCCAATACTAAGAACAACTCAGCAGCAGCAATCAGCTTTAAAAAAAATTAAAAAAATAAAAATGCAATTTTTAGAAGTGAGAACTTAAGCATCTGGGTGGATACTTCTGTATCTTACAGTGGTTTGGATCATTTTAATTCCACCAAGGTCAAGCTTTCACAGTCCTGTGTGCAATTAGGACTGCTAGAAATCCTCCTCTTCCATGAAGTAATGACAAGTAAGGCTCTCACACAGTCACACTGCTCAGAGATGAGGGAAAATACCAAACAGGAAAGACCCACACTGAAACTGTGAGATTAAACATGACTAAACCTCTCAAGAAGTGCTAGATATGAAGACATATCAGAAGTTACAAAGTTACATGGAGAACTTAATAACTACCAGCTCCAAGTCTTTAAACATTTGAATTTGCCCCTTAAACAATTCTTCAATATTCTTTTACATTTGTAATATACACGTAAAATTTGCTGCCATGTCTTCTATTTCTGCAGCAGGTTATGCAGGAGACTTCTAAGGACGACTCCCTTGGTGCAATATAATGCAAAAGTTTTGATAATTCTTGGATTGCTCTGTACTACTGACAAGACAAGAAAAAAATGCAGATTTCTGTAAAGCTGAGATAGCATCTCAAAACACAATCAGTAATTTGCTAAACCAAGTCCTACCCAAGCAAGCCTGTAATAAAGAAGAGTAATTAACTTAAAAATTATTTGCAGTACATGTTTATGATGAAATTTATTATCTGTTCAGAGACCTGCACGATTCAAGCTGTTGACAAATGAAGAAACATCAGGACAAAGTCACCTAGACTTTTCAGTGCTGCACACGAAGATGTAATGGAAAAAAATGAAAATGGGACAGAAGTTTTGCTCAGACTTTGATCATTTGCATGATCAATGAAAGATGTCAGGACCAGAATCCAAATGGAAGGAGAACCCAGCTGGAGGTTAGCGCAACTGAAATGAAAAGGAGCATCAGCCCCTCTCCAGCATGCCTAATCAGAGACTGCTCTGATCCCTTCCCAGAACAAAGCAATGTGTTATTTGCAAACCCTGCCTCCCTCCACACAATTTTATTTCTTTTTTTTTCAAGGTTTGAAATTCTCTGTACATCTGAATTAAAACATCCATTTCAAACAGCAGTCCATCAATTGAGGGTAAGACAATAGAGATGGGCATGAAAGAGGCAATGAAGAAACACAGTACCATTAAATCATTTTTCACTGCTTAACGTAACGCTCATTGCAGAACAATTTAACAAATGCCATAACAGTGTTGACACCACATGGTTTAACACTGGAAGACTGATAGAGCCAGATTCTCAGAAGGACTCACAGGATGACATACATTTTAGGTTTATAACCAAATGCTTGGATTTTCAAAGCTTGTGGGATACTGTTCATATCACTCATTATCTGATGATACCAAGAGGTTCACAGAACAATTTTCAAAAGCAGTAAAAATGTTTTCCTTGTTATTTTAATGTTGTCTTAATATTTAAATAAATCAAAATTTATTTGGGGCTTCTGTTTACTACAATTGAAGTAACATAAATTGTTTGGCTTATTTTTAATGTGCACAACAGTGAAAATTTGAAAAAACTAAACTATATCCTTAATCTTCATCATTGTTATCAGCTATCGATAATTTCCTGAAAGTGAGGAAATGTTTTTTAAGAGTTTCCAATAAAAGAGGAAAAAATACTTGATCAAAAAGTGCATTTAATGAAAATAAGAGATTATACTTCTTGGTTTTCCAATATTTTGGGCAAAGTGATAGTATTATCCATGCGCTGGCAAAGCCTAGCCTCTCAGGCATATACCAAATTTGACTAGATTATAGATGGCCTATTCACCATATCAGACCCTCCAGCAAATGCATTATTTTGCCCCTGCTCCCTGGTCTCTAATCTACCCAAAGCTTTCCATAGAGATAATATTACATTCATGGCTTAGGCCTTGAAAACTGCACCCATAAATCAATTTTAAATCTTGCATTAATCATCTTTCTGTAATCAGTGGCTATTCAGCACAAATTTACATCTCATTTCTGTTGGCCAAACAGCCACATTAAAGCTTTGAAGCTTATTCAGGCTTAAATGATTATATTCCCCTAATAAACACTGAAGTCTTCTCAGTCCAGCTGCCGTGAGCTGCATTAATGACATGCCATGGCAGCAGGGGCCATCCAAAGTCAGCCTTGTGCGACGCGACCAGCAGCAGCCCCCACGCCAAACACATTTTTTGCATTTCCAATACATTCAGACAGAAGAAATGAGAAGGCTGCTCTGCCTGTGCAGACCCTCTTATGGGAACTGGCATGCACAGCAGGCACATACACCATAAAATTTATTGCACCTCCTCCTAACAGCTCTATTTGCCACCTCTCGAATACATGAGGTTACCAGCAAGAAAACTGAAACCCAGATTTTCTAATTCCTTACATGCTGAGCACCTTACAACTGTCACAAAAAAAAAAGCCAAAGCAAGCTGCTGAAGTTGAACCCTGTAGAAAATCCACTTTTCCCATTTGTCAGACAGCTGTAACTTTGTTCACAGCACCACCATGCTTAGCATGCTTTCCTTTGATCACCTCAGAATTAGGCATTACATTTTTAATATTGGACTACAATTTTTCCCTGGTTTTTGGGCTGCTCTCGCTGCTTTATGACAAGCAAAGACTATCAGGCAGGATTACAGTAAGCAGCTAAAGCACGATAGGTTCAGGGCGGATTTTGCATGTTCTTGCCTGCAATCCCTATAGTGAAGCAATCTATCCCAATTGAACGAAGAATAATTATTTAATTAAAGATCCTCGGCAGGCCTACATTATTAAAACAGCATAAAAAGCTTCCCATTGATTGTATATTCACTTTCAGTTAAGGTCTGAATCAGTATGCTAAGATCTAAAAATGAATGAACAGAGTGAGTTTATGACTGTTGTTAAGTACTTACCCACTATAGGTAATAAATTATACATGTAGATGCTTGTTATGCTTATTCCACAACATAATGAAACTTTTAGTTACTTTTTATTCTATGAGATTTAATTCCCACCATGTCAGGCTTATGTTACTATTTAAATAAGGCACCAGAATTACAAGGACGTAAAACTGTCAGACAGAGATGCAACCTGGACCTCAATGTTTCTTTAAATCTGGAATTTAAGAAACATAGATGGGCTCATTTGTTTATGATGGATGTCCTATATCCCAGTTATCCCAAGAAAGATACATTTCTGGAGAGGTTCCATACTTCATCAGCTATTTTTCCTCACCTGCAACCTCCTGCTACTCTATGCTGTCTTCTGGCATCTGACAACCAATGAAAAACCAATTAAACATCAACATGCCATGGCTAGGAAAGCAAATACAATCATATGCTAAATACTGAGCTGAGATGTCTGCAGTGCAAAAATACATGCTACTTCAGCAACCAGCTGTGACAACGCAAAGTCTAGGAAAGCTGATGAAATTTTCAGAAGAAACTGAAAAATATCAATTTTTTTACCTAACCAAAAAGGTAAACCATGTGTTAACTTCACAGTAATACTGCAACATATACATGAAGACAAATTGTCTGTTATTAGATTGCTTTTCATCTAACCAATCAATAGATCCAGGAACCAAAATTAATGACTTTTGAAAAGAAGGTAAATTATTGTAAGTTGGGGCGCAGGGTAACCAACTACAGAGAGAATTTGCCACAGGAGTCAAACCTCTGTCATTTGAAACTTTTAAGGGGGATCTGTAGAAGTTTCATAAGAAAATATCTGTTCAGGTAGCCTAGCCCACGGTGAGCCATGTGTATCATCAACTAAGCAAGGTGGCTTAAATCTAACACCAACATGCCACTGCCATATGGGAGACAATATATAGATATTAAAGGTTCATATATGTTCTTCCCACCAGTTTACAATGGAGAGGCTGTTCCAGGCCCAGCTCCCTGAGGCAAAGAGGGGAAGAATACAGAAATGCTGAGGACCTACATTTTCTCAGAGGAAAAACTATCAAAAGAAGTTGAAACAGAAAATGAATGAGTTGGTCTATTGTTAGGTCTTTGCCTGCTCAATTAAGCTAAAAGCTCATACTACTATGATTTTTCCATCCAGGGTACACTGGGATTAACAGTGGGTTAGACATTGGAGTGGTAGAGTGGAAGGAGCATCTAAAAATACAGACATGGGAAAGGGCTATGTTTCTGTAGGAGAAAAGAGATTGCCATCAACCAACCCTTCCTCCAGCAGCACAAGATTCAGGTTAAGGTGGGAAATTAAGTGAAGAGCCACAGTCTGTCCATCCCAGGTGGTGATGGACCCCCTGGGTTTGGCCACTCCAAACACTCTGATGTGCTGTTCTGCACAGTTCCAGCCTTTCATGTTTTTTCATGCTTCTGCTCCCGTACCAGCCTGGGGCCAGTCAGAAAACCACAAGCAAGGACCTCCCTCAGACCGGCGTACAGAAGAGGCACTTTCAGAGCAGGGCCCATTACTGAATGCAAGCTTCTTTCAGTTTTGTGCATCTTATGGATATAAGAGAGCCAAACTGCAGCAACAGCATTTTACTGCTAGACAAGATAATCCTCGCCTGAATTTCTGGTAAAAAAAGTTTTTAATCATCTTCAGGAGTTTCCGGGAGGAAAGGCGCTACCCAGAACAGAAACCAGAGATGATTTTTTAATCCATCCCTATTCTAGGCCTTACACTCACTCTACAAAATGGACTGATTGACCACTTCACACAAACATGAAATTACAAACCCAGTTTCATCATTATTTAGCAGTTAAACCATGAAATCAATCTCCTTTCAATCTTTGTCTCTCCAGCTTCAGGCTCTTTCAGTGAAACTGTATGCATCTTTCACAAAGGAAAAGGATGAATGAATGCACTTTAATAAAATAAAATAAAAGTACAGTTCTCAGAGGAAGAACTAATTAGCATAGGAAACAGCACTTCTACAGGTTATGTGGTTAATTGACATCATTCTTCTTACCAAAGCACATACCCACTGGAAGTCAGACAGCTGGAGAAATGGCATTCTGATTTTGAAAAGTTACACTCATAGTGCACAATACATAAAGCTTTGTAACAATGTGTGCTCTCATCCATAAATTATTGTGCATAAAGAAACTTAAAACAGTAAGCAGTGAAAGAAATTTCATACTAAGTAAAGGAATAAGTCATTTAGGGGAAGGACACAAAAACCTGTTGTTGCATCTCCATTGCTTCCCCACGCCTTGGGTGTGAGTGACATAGGACCAGACCCAAAGAACTCTACCACTCATACACACAAAAGGGGAATTTTCATATTTGTGTGGACTGAAGCAGTCAGAGACAGGCCAACCAGGCACACAGGTGATTCCAGTGCAGTCTCCTCAGCTCAGGGATATGGAGTCCTGAGATGCTGCAAGTTATTTGGTTTTGCAGGCATGAAGCCTTTGCTTGCACTAAAGCTGATGCTGAGCCAGGACTGGATCCTACCTTTCCTAGGGCTTTAGGAGGCTGCAGGGTTGTATCTTCCTCCATAACAGGAACCTATCTTCCCACCAGGAAGTATGTACATGACACACTCATGTAGTAGTGCGTCCATCTCCCATGGACACCCCTTACCAAATAACCAAACACCCAGGTCAGCTGATGGCAGAGGCTTCAGGACAGCTCTAGCACACAGTTTCATGTCATAGATACATATAGCACTGTACCCCAAGTCCTCCCTGCCACAACATCCAGCTGAGCAGCCGCTGAGACTCCCCCATTCACTCCTACCTGGCTTTCATTACAAGGATGATTTTCTTCCCCTCGTGATCCATTGGCCTCACAGAGCAAACAAAAAGATAATGCAACACTTCACCAAGACCACTTCCAGAAATCCACTTTAATTTCAAACAGCAACACTTCAGCTAGGACAAACTGTAAAGATCCCAGAAAAGAGAGTCCACAACTACTCAAGAGATCAAAAAACTTTGCAGCACAAAAATCTGTGAAAAAATACGGAGAAGGCTGGGATGTGGCTAACTTGCTTGTAACCTCTGTAGTTAGCAAGAAAAGGCATGGTAAGATCCATTGAATGAGAACTGAAATTTGACCAATTCAAGCTAGAAAGATTAGTTTGTCTTATAACAGGGACAGCTTGCTGTTGGCACAAGCTACAAAGGGATATGGTGGACTCACCGTAAGAGGAAGACCACATCAAAGAAGAAATCCCTCTCCAGAAGATGTACTGTAGGTCAAATCAAGGTTATAGACCTGCTGCAAGGACCCCATAACAAGTTTCTACACTGTACATAACATTATGTAGTTGAATCTCCCGTGGTAACAGACCCACTGGCCTTAAATCCTATGAAGCTACAACACCACTACCTTCAGCTCACACATTCACAAATCTGCTCTTATTTTTAAATAACAAGAACTAGCAAGTACTATAATATTGTGCTTTTTTTTCAATTGATTGTTTTACTCCACCAGCAAGGAAACTATAACTCACTAAGAAACAGCATGTCTAGAATGTCAATGATTTGCAATTAACATATTTGAACAGCAGGGAGTTGCCCAACTTACTTTCTTAATATCATTTTGATTGCTTATGTATTTACTGTAATATGGGAGAAAACTAGTTCAGTTCTCAGATTTAAAACTGTGCAGAGCAGAGAAGAAAGGAAATTTGCCAAATAATAGCTTTGGTCACAGCATTGTGTGTGAAAAAATTGTTTTCACTGTTTTCTTTCTTTGCTGTTTTATTTTTGAACAGACAAAACAAAGGTTAGAAAAAAGGAAGAGGACAATCTGTTTTTTTAAGGCAACAATCAAGACTGCCAAATTAGGCTCATTCCTAGGTTCAAGAAAACACTGGACACCTATGGCACTAGCACCCATTGTGGGTCTCAGTTGCTTGCTTTATCCTTGATCGATGGGCACACTATGTGGTCTTCTAGCAGGGACAGCCACACCAGGGAATTAAACTAGGAAAAGCCCCTCTCATACAAAAAAGCTCAACATAGATTCCGGCTTCTGCCAAAGACCCTCTGCAATGCTTGGAGAGATGCACAAGGAGTTCTGCAAGTCCTACCTCCCTGAGGTCAGCCTCTGCAAACAGCTGTGCTGGGGGAAAACACCCCAGGTTAGCACTGGAAGAGCTAACCCTGCAAGCAGAAAAACTCAGGAGTAGCACTGTGCTCAAAAGGGGCAGGGAAGAGAAGAGTCCAAAAGGTTTACCTGGGCTAATGGCATCAAACATAATGGCTTTGCAAACACCGAGCAAGGGCTGCTTAAGATTCCCTGCTTTGTCTCCAACACCTTCACGGCAAAAGCCTTTTACAAACATTATACAGGCAGCATCATAACCAAATCCCCTGGGGGCTAAAGACATTTGCCAGTTCAATACACTTATACAGCTCCGAGAAACACGCTCTGCCAGACTTAGTTACTGCAACTCCAAAGGACACAGTAGCTCCTGCCTATCTGTACTGCCTGTCCACATCAAGACCACCCATCTCGGTTAAATACACCAGACTTGAATAAGCAACATTTTGAAATTGAATATACAGGGTTTGGGAAGCTGAGCTTACAGCCTACATAATCGGCACAGACATTCAATTATCATTAAAATTATTAAGTAGGACAACAACCAAATCCCCCGACGGGTTTTGATTATCTCAATCTGGGTATTTATCAGAATTACTCCGACACACTGAGTCATCGGGCTCTGGCCGGCGGGCACAAGTCGCTCTGTAACCCAATGTGGTTTCTTTTGCACTGGAAGCATCGTGACATCCAACATCAGGAAAAGACAAGTACCACACAAGAAAGGAGATGGATATCTGAAACTGTGCAAAAAGGTTTGATTTGGTCTGAAATCCGTTTCCGAGTGAACTATTCATTTTGTTCCTGTTCAGCAGCTGTACTCTGCCTTGCTGTAATTCTGCAGCAGAGCAACTGCAGCCACTGCTTTTGTGGGGAGGCACACCTACCCCATCACCTAACAGCCCGTATCAATGACCGCAACTCATTTATTTTCTGATTATCTGACAAGACATCTACAGTGACTGACGTAAGTAGCAAATCTTTTCTAAAAGTTCATAATTTTTAGGTTGATTTTCCCAGCACTAGAAAGGAAATCATCATGGCTTTGCCCAACTATTGTATTAATCAATATCCTTATTTTTAAGGATGTAGAATAAACTCCAGAATTAGCAGACACAAAAAGCATATGTGCTGCCACTGAGGTTAACTACACGGGAACATTATTCAGTTATTCAATCTGGTATAAAAATAAAGCAAACAGTAAACCAGAAGGAGATTGTGTAATGAAGTGACTTTATCTCACAGGATTATACATGTGGTTATGACTTTGTGTAGTCTAGAAGGATTTGTGACAAACTGAATAATCTCGCATTATTGTAATGATTTGTAATCACAACACTGTCTATGATTTACGGGCTTACTATACATTTGTATTGCAATCAACTAAAACAATCAGTGCATGCCCTACAATTTGTAACAGCACTTAAAATTACTTCTTTCAAGGAGCTCCAACAGCTGCCCAGTCAAACAGTTTGAAACCAAGGCAAAGCTCTCAAGTGTGAGTCTTCCCAACTTTTGATCAAAATAAAACAAAACTGAACACCTCCAAGGCTCCTGAACAAAAGACCAGAGGCAACATTTTTGCTATGCTTTAGTGCTGACTGAACCAGGGGCAAGCAATGCTGAGCAGATATCATACAGAGCAGAAGTTATTTTGGTGGCCCTCAACTTCAAGTGACAAACTTGAGGAATGATCCCCAGGATCCATCAGGAAACCAGGGGAATCACAACATGAGTACTGTAACTGGAGTTTGCAGGCTGAATATGCAAAGACAAATACCACCGCCACTCCAAAAAAAACCCCAAAAAACCCAAACCACAAACAAACAAAAACCAAACAAACAAAAAAAGAGGTCCCAATGAAAAAGGCTGCCAGCACAGGCAGAAGGTGCTAGTTTTTCTAAATGACTGTAGGAAAAAATAGCAAGTCTAAGTTCTCCTTTTCAGAAACAGACAATTTTTCCCCACCCCACTTGGCATCTGCTGGATGCAGTTTGGTCTTGGGGACATTGTCCCAGCAGGACTGCTTCTTACAAGCAGCACATCTGCATTACAGAGAAACTCAAACACCTAAAAAATCAAATCATTCTGAAAGATCACTTTCAATAAGCAGATATTTAAATTACAAAGTCCTGTCACCACCTCCCCTCCCATCCTGCTCTCACTCCCTAGTTCTTGGTCTAGCTCACAGCCAAAGGCAAGGCAGGGGAGAGGCTGGCTTGAACAAGAATAACAGCAAGGCTGCAACCAGAACAGAACTGCAAATGGATTAACAGTGCACACCAACATCTCAAATCACATTAAGAAATACTCCACGCTATCTTCTGCCAACTGCATCTTCTGTATAGCATTATGGACTGTCAATATTACGGGAAGAATCATTGCTGTTATAGGAAGACCTTTGAAGATGAGGGCCAGGTCACTTGCCCCAAAATAGTTTTGCTGAAGTCAAATGAGAATTTTTGCAGCGTAAAGGCTCGGTCCTTCCCCTGCTTCAGAGACAAAAGTTCTCATCTTTGATACTGCAAGAAAGCATCCCAAGGAGAGTAATTATCCACAGAAAGCACACATCTTTACAAGGTTCTGGTTTATCTTATTTCAGCACAGTAACAGAGCTACAAGACACTATTTCCTACGTTTCAACATATAGGCAGTTCATATACACCAAAATCAATAAGATGAACAGTTTTAAAATGAAACCAGGCTTTAGGAATGGATAACTTTTCTAACACTTTAAACACATCTGCTTAAAATAGAATAATTTGATTTTTTTCTACTGTCCATTTTGTTAAATCAAGAATGGAATATAATCAAAGCAGTGGCCTGGATCTTGCTGGAGTAATGAACACAAGCAAGAAATAAGCAAGAATGCACAAGTTAAATGCTTAACAGAGCATTTTGGCAAGAGACAGGTATCCAATAATACTTTATTTCTTGGAAAGCAGCAAAAGGAGGCAAATCAAGGGCTGTGCTGGGGGTGTTTTAGCCTGGTCTGACAAATGCAGTTTTTAGAAAGCCATCAGCAATCCCTACTCCTAGCCATCACCAACCCTCTCCTGGGAGCTGCCCCAGAGGTGCCCAGCTCAGCAGTCAATTCCTTGTCCTCCTCCTTCATCAACATGCTGATGCACAGCTCCCACTCTTCCTGGAGGGGTGGGCTTCCTTCCTACCAACCCCCAGGGCCTGATCCTGCCCCCCTGCAGCTATCTGGCAACTCATCCATGGATTACTAATCACTAAGATCATACAGGGGCAGGTGAGGATCAAATTAACATGCAAGTGTCATTCACTCCTAACTCTAAATCACTACTCCATCACTGATGTGTTTTCAGTAAGCCACACTGAAACAGAAATAAGGAACAGTAACTTCCCATTACACATGGAAAAATAATTGCTCTCCCCCGTAAATGCTCACAACTCCCCACAGGATTGCAGGGTCTTTATTTTTTTGAGAGTTTTGGGGTGTTTTGTTTTTTCTTTTTTCCCCCCAAAACCCTCTGACCAGGCAGGGGAAGCAAGCAGTCACTGTTCAGCCCATGGGCTACAGACAATCCATCATGGTGGCCTGGCAGCACACAGTGTGACAGTGGTAAGGCAGAGATGCCTGAGAGCCGGGCGTCACCCACATTCGCTTCAACAACGCTTCATCGTTTGAGTTGGGAAGAGCTTAAAAGCTGGTGAGAGGAGCTACCACTTTTCTTTGGAAAAGAGTTAACACACAACCCCTGAAAGGATGTATTTGCATCCATGTGTACTCCTGGTATTTAATCTCCAATCTGTTTTGCCACAGTATTTTCAATATTAAAACCGACAGACCTCGTGATTACTGCCTGCTTAAGTCAAACACACTAAATCATATAGCTCAGAATGCTTTTTTCCCCCAAAATGAAGACATCTTAAGATAAATTAAGACTATAAAACCAAAATATTTTGAGGCAAAAAGAGCTTCCAACCAAAATACTGGCATCTTCTTTTGCTAGCCAAAAACCCAGTCCCACCCTCCTCTTTTATATGTGCACACAGCCTTCAGCAATTGAAAAACACCCCGGTTTTGTGACTGGGGACAAGCAGAGAACATTATTTTCAGTCTCTGAAAATCCTAAACCATTCCTGTTAATAACTTGGAAAACGGACGAAAGTTTGTTCTAACAACCCTAGATGTTCAGCTGCTGAGCTATTTCTTGAATAGCCACATATTAGGACTTCGCAGTAAAGCAGAAGTCCATCAAAAAGCTCTCCTTACTGGTTTTAAGCTAAGTGATAGGTCTTCAAAAAAGCCCTCTGATTTTTATTCTCTCCATTCACTGTGCAATACACGAGGCAGCCATTGGTCATAAAGACAAAACAGTAGTTTCCATTTTAACACTATTTTCAGGAATTTTGCATTTAAAATTTTCTCCTAGACAAACCTACCATGTATTTTCCTTTCTGAAGTTAGCATTAATTTTACTTCATGTTTTTTTGAGCCGGCTTTCCTGAATGAGTGACATGAAAAGAAAACCAACTTTTCTCAATTATATGAACACTAAATAAATCAAACAGGACTAAAGTCTTGAATTTAGTTACCCAGATAAGCCATGAACCTGAATAAAAATATATGCTGTCAAATGGGGCAAGAGCAAGGCCAATGCATTTTAAATCTTATAAAAGGATTATGCAATTAAGTGATAAGTAATCCACTGATACATATATTTAACATACGAAGTAGTAAGTAACATACTACAAAAATTAATCAACATAAGCTATAAAATCCTAATGCATGTTTTATAAACCCTGGGCTGTTTCATATGCATTCCGTAATGGTGTAATACTTCATTCTGCAAAGTTTCAGATTTTCCATGACAGCACTACATTTATACATTTTAATGGTACAGTTACCAACTGTTGGACACCAATAGTTCTGAAATTGGCACAAAAGTAACAGAGAAAACAATAGTTTTAGAAGATAAAGCTCTTCAAAGCTCTTTTATCCCCAAATGTAATTCCTAGACACTAGAGAAAAAACGACTTTTTAGCGTGAAAGGAGATTACTGTTTGCCCAATGAGCCTGTGCAGAGGAACCTAACACTGACAACTGTATTTACAAAACAATATACTGAAAGATCAGCCTTCATTTCTTCTATGGTGGATTTTCAAGACCAGGATAGTAATATATTATTCCAGTAATACAGTTCTAGCTGAGATAAAGATTTGCTTTATTCTTAATCTTACTAGTATTAATTTATTTTACAGTACCCTAGAGCACTCTAAGCATTTGAGATCTCCTTTAATAAGAACTATGCCTCACCAGATGCTGCTCCCAAATAAAGGCTTGATTCATGTCAACAAGGTACAAAACGAAGGGCAGCTAGCTGAGAGTCCAGAACAGTAAGTTTAAGAGCATTCTCAAATGGAGTGAGAAGATTTAACTTCAGATGGGAAAGAAGGTATGAGAAAGTACATGAATGAAATGGTGAGGCTATTCACTAAGAACTGTTGTCTAGCATGAGGTGCTTTGGTTAAAAAGCAGCTACACACTATAGCTATTCTGTTGCAGGCATCAGAGGAGCAGATCTTAAATACAGGGTGTTGAATGAGTAACGGTAATGTGGTTTCTAAGCAGGGTGTGACCAAAAAAAAAAAAAAAAAAAGATAAGAGAGACACAAAACCAGATCACCAGACAGAGTCAGGACAAGCTTTCAGACACAGCAGGGCTGGAAAAGACCAAAACAGATCAGTTGGTTTGTTCCTCCAAAAGAGATGTCTTCTGCTTGTCCAGAGGGACAGAGATGATTGTTTGACCTGCTGTCAGAGACTTCCTGTGAAAGAAACCCCACATCTGCCCCAAAGATGCACCAGTAGAAAGTACTTTCCATCAAATTTAACCTGAATCAGCAGAGCTCTAAGAAACCCTTTTTTGGGATTTTTTTTCTTGTCCTACCCATTGCCAACCTGGACAAGAGTTATTCCTTTCTTCTGTGCATCCCTGAAGGTAGTTTTGGGCCAGTCCAATACTCTATCGTACACCCAACTCCATCAGCCTTCCCACACAAGATGCATCTCTCTATTGCAGAGCTGATCTCTTTAGATTTTCATTGAGACAGTCAAGCTCTGTGAAACAAATGCAGCTCTACAAGCACTGGCAAGGCCACCAACTCACCAGGGAAATGCAGCAATTTGAACAGAAGTCAGATGGCCAGATTCCACTCCCATTAACTCTAGCATCTTCAGTCTCACTCTGGAGCTTTCGGAGCTTGAAATGCAAGCTCAGCACTGCTTTAAAACAGAGTTTAGTTCAGGTATCACGAGGGTTCTGCACAAATACATTATTAATTTCTTGTGTCTTAATTCATAATTATAACAAAAGAGCTCAAACTCTTTTGTTATAATTATGTTATACAATACAAGCACACATGAATCACTCTAGCACACTAAAACAGGCAGCAGAACCAAAAGAAAACACATGACCATGACCCCCCATGGTATATGAGCAAAAATGACAATGTAAGCACATGAAGAACCAAGAGGAGGATCACAGAGGACAGACTTTTACATATATACAGATACGGCATTTTACCTTAAAGAATCCTAGTGGAAAACAAACCCCCCATATATTTCAACCCTATTGAACTCAACATCATCCATAAATTATTCATATAAAGTTCCTTTATTCTGTATATAACAGATAATTTTACGTACTGCTTTGGCTTGAATTACTCAGTTTACTTCAAATACTTAAATGTGCAGTATGTTTCTTACCAACTTGTGCACCCACAAAAGCATGTACATATAACAAAGCGGCCAAATGGCAGGTTTTTATGGTGTTATTAATTGCATTTTTCACCTACCCAGGTATTACTTATTTCAATCATGCTCCCTGCTGCAGTATGAATTGCATTCTTGCTATGTTAGCATATCCCCCTGATTCCTCTTCCACCCTAGTCACAGCTGAGCAGCAGCATTTGCAGGAAAAAAAATAATTAAAAAAAAAAAATCACAGGCTGCCAAAAGTACTGCCCTGAAAATGCCAATTATAATCATAGCTACATGACACAGCTCAATGGTGCCAAGAATCCTCCTTCTCCTTTCACTACCCCCTATTCCTCCCCCTTTATTTCATCCCTGAGGGCAAACACTGCCTCCAATCCAGGATTATTGTATAAAAATCTCTATCTGAACCAAGATCGACAGAGAGCAACATGAATCTATTCACAAACCATGCTGAGTAATCTAAATCACCATTATTTTTAACTTCAAAGAGGCACCCTGGGGTACCTGTCCTCAAAAGAATGAGACAAAAATGCTGCTCACAAAAAAACATTATTTAAAAAAAAAAAAAATCAAACCCACCACTGTCCTACATAAATGAGATCAGACTTGCAGAACCAACCTGGCTGAATTTACTGCCCAACTTTCAGTATTTCACCTTATTAACCACCAAAGGCGGGGGCAATTGCTTTCCTTCTTGCCATTCACGTGCAACAAGTCATCTAGGTCTCTCATTTTCTGCAATGATTAAAGAATTATGAACACCTCCACAGGACCAGGTTCCTTAGTACATGTTTATTTTCTTGTCTGATCCTAAAAAAAAAAATCCCAGCACATGGTGCTGTGCAACAAACCACAGCCCATACCCCAAGGACCACAGAGGCTTTCCTGTTCTGTGCTACAGGAAGGTCAGGGAAATCAATGGAAGGTGGAGGAGATAGGAGAGGACCCGCTACACCAAAGCAAAGCAGGTGTGCAGTGCTCGGATTTGGACAGAAAAAGTACTTCTAATCTGTAAAGAAATAAGTTTTACAATAAATTCTGAAAGGACAGAGGGTCTCAAACAAATAAATCAGTGCTATTAGAGCCACTGAAACAAAAATCAGACATAATTGCTGAACAAATCAAGCTGGCTAAAAGAAAGCTTGTATTTTAATCAGCAACTTTTGCAATTATCTGGATATTGTTAAAAGTGGATGTGTTTTTACTTGGCCAGACCAAATAAGACTGATCAGCACAGGCTTACAGGTGGCTTTTTGTAGATTCTCCCCCTGCTATGGCTTTGCAGGGAGTCAAAATGCATGGCACAGAGTCTTCTGCCAAATCAAGGGTGGAAAGGAGGCAGCACAGCCTGCAAACACTGCCTGACCCAGCTACTTTTCTCACAGCATTTACTATTATTTGTACTTCTGTGAGCTCCCATACAATAAAAAGATATGCTTAGCACAGGCAATTGCAGGCAGTTTCTGTAGGTCAGACCTAGTCAGTGTCACAGCCATATATAATGCACACATAAACCTCTGATGTGCCCAGCTTGGGCAATCCTAAGCAGTGCCCCAGGAAGAAGTCCAGAGGTAAAAGAGACTCACAAGCTTTGCAGACCTGCTGCACAAGCATAGGCTTTAATAAAAAACCTGACTGGTTTTGTTGATGTGCTTGGAGGTCTTCCTACTACACAAAAGGGACCAGACTTTTCCTGATATAGCCTCTGGTAATTCCAATAAACTCCTTCAGGTTAAAGTAAACTTACATGAGCTGCAAAGCAAAGTCCAAATTGTCCCTTTGGCATGTAATAACAGGATCAATTCCTGACTTGAGCTGCGAAAGGGGCAGCATTTCCATGCTGACCACGCTCCACTAGCGGGGAGAGAGTCCCTTTTCTGAGCTCCATGGCCATGCAGACTTCACAAGGACTTTGTTCACACTCTAACAGATATAACTGCAGGTTTAATTGCCGACTGCACGACTGCTGCAAGCTGTTGAACCTGCACAGCTAGGGAAGGCCTCCTGAGGCAGCCAGGAAGCCATGCTACCAGGATTCATTAAGCCTTCAGAGCAAAGCAGCAGAAAGAAGAAAGCACCTTCTCCTGCACAACAGCTGGTTCTTCATACCAAGAGACATTGTTTCAACCCCTGCTAGGCCACAGCATATTTCAGTCACATTATTTCATTCCCACTGGTCTTGCAATACTCCATAAGATGGAAGAATGGGATTTTTCCTACCTTCATAGAATCATAGAATGGTTTGGGTTGGAAGGGACCTTAAAGATCATCTAGTTCCAACCCCCCTGCCATCAGCAGGGACACCCCCTACTAGACCAGGTTGCTCAAAGCCTCATCCAGCCTGGCCTTAAACACTTCCAGGGAGGAGGCATCCACAACTTCCTTGGGCAACCTGTTCCAGTGTCTCAACACCCTCACAGTGAAAAATTTCTTCCTAATATCTAATCTAAACCTCCCCTCTTTCAGCTTAAAGCCATTTCCCCTTGTTCTGTCATACCTTCTATGTGCATGGGGGAAATAAAGGCCAGCCAGACTGCAAGGATACTGGACACTACCAAAACCTGTAGCAAATAAGCATCTAGCTAGACAAAGCTCTGCAGAGGCAACCCTTGTCTAAAGTGCTCCTCTCCCTTCCCCTAAAACCCATTACTCACAAGACGAGCTAGTGCACACTCTTTAGCAGTGGACTGAGGTCTGATCTTGTGGGAACTAAAGCAGCTGGAGTGCTTTATTTGTAATCACAGACACAAACCAGGTCTACCTCTAAGCCTAATCTGTCTCCAGACCAGAGGGTCAGTCTCCTTCCCATACAACACTGCATTAATTTCCCAAGTTAGATCACATTTTCCCATTGTGTTCAGCAAAAATTACATGAGCAACAGGCTAAATAAGGACAGTTGGACCTCCCTGAAGCACGGAGCATCTTAAAGCTTTAACGCACAAAAATTACCATGGCACACAGCTATAATAAAAATTTAGACTATGACATTTACAAAGTATTTGCCAAAAGCAAGCTCATTTGGCTTGACTGGACATCTTACCCCCATTGTTTTGGTGGGTTGTTGGTTTTTTTAAGAGGTCTCTTTGTTTGTTTCTTTTTAAATAAATGTGGAAATCTTTTTTTCAAAACCTACGAGCTTGGGCCTTTGTGATACACAGATAACTTCTCCCAGGCATTCGCGTACAACTACAAAGACTAAACACTTTCTTTTACAGCAGCTGTGCTCCTGGTGCAATCTCCTACTTCTAGCAGATATAGTTCCAGGAAATATACTAAGTTTCCTTAAGATTCATAATAAATATCAAGCAGCGAAGCAGCAACACTGGAAGAGTTGAAGCTTCAAAAGCTAATGTATCTTCAGTTGGAACTCTATCACCATTGAAATTGCTACAAACTACTTGAAAAGTGACTAGAATCTAGAGGATACAGTTAAATAGCAATAATAAAACACCATACATCAAAAAGCTTACTTCAGCACATGGTCTGTATCTACACACTGTAGTGTTGCCAAGTGTGACACATTAAGACATTGCTCCTTTCCTTGATGTGGGACTGCAGACAGATACAAGGACTTTCCAAAATTTTCCCTAAGAGGAAATCCTGAGATAACAAATTTGTATGAGAATACCTCAAAATGAACAGCTTGCTTATCTCTGATCTCAATTAAAGCTCCCTTCTTTTCCAAATTCAAATCCCGAAGTGAGAGTTACTTAAAATATTTATACAAGGTAGATATTAAAAAAAAAAAAAAAAAAAAAAAAAGCAGAGTATGACTGCAGCAGCATAGCAGATTGCAGAGCAGATAAGGAGGTTAGAGAAAGAAGTCTGGAAAGTCTTTTTTCAGTAGTTGTAAAATATTGCAAATATGTTAGGCCAAGAAAGAGACAATTGGGCTAACCTCATGAATTTTTATGATGTCCCATGAAAACAAAGAAGATTAAGAGGAGATTTCTGGAAATTCAAAAACCAACTGCCTGATTCACTTTTTATTTGTAGAAGTTAATTTAAGGAAAAAGTCTTTCCTTTTGAATCAGTAACCATTAATTTGGCATTCATGAGTGCAATTCCAGGTGCTGTTTGGAAACTAAGCTTGTAAATACAGAAAGATTTATCTAAATAATGAAAAAAACCACAACTGAGGCTTACACATAGGATATTCAGCTTTTCATTTACTCATCTACACATACAGACCCAGGAATCTTCTCAGCTCTTCAGGCCTAGTTATTTCTGTACTGATAATTCCTGTAATGACATTGGGATATATATCAAATGTGCTTTGTACTATAGGAAAATCACCTAGCGGTGTTCAAAAAGGAAAACTCTTCCATTGAGAAGCAGACAGTGTGATCTATATAGAGTGCCATGGCACCAACATATTGCTCTGCCAGCACATCTGGCACTGGTTATTCTGATGCCCACATATGCAAGAGGAGCAAGTTTAGTTCTTGGCTTTGAATCAATACATAAAAAATAATGTTATAGGCTCCAACCACAACAGGATTAGAGCTTGAACTGAGTTGAGGATAAGCTCAGCTCCCCATGTAGCTTTTACATCCCTGCCATAATCCATGCTTGCAAGCACGCAGCTCATCTGAGTGAGGCTGCCATTTCTACAATCTTTCATCTACACAGAATATATGGAAAGCCAGATTTTAATTCACTGTGCAATATATATGTGCAGGGTTGGCTGCATGTTATATAAATATTGCCACCATTTTTATGACAGTCAAACTGAAGTCCAAGGCAATTCTGCAGCCTGTTTCAGATGGTGACTAAAACTCTGGAATAATACATTCCTGAGAGCTGCTCTGTTGGAGGGCTCAGTCATGCAGAATTTTTGTCTTGGGATGCTTTCTCACCTCACATGGTGCTCATGGCTCCCAGGAACTGACAGGAATATTCAGTGCTGTATAGAAGTCAGCCTTTCGAGACCAGTACTCTATTACAGTAGAGCACTGAGGATGCTCCAGCCAAACCAAAGACCAAAAGTCACAGCAATTACTGCTCACACAATGCAATCAGGCCAAGCACACATCCTGGAAGGTATTAATGCATCTAAACTCCAACGTTTATTTCAGGTATCAAATTAGGAGGCCAGTTTCTTTCAGTTCTCAGTATAGTTAATGGTAAGGACAGAGGCTCTTCAAGGTGCTTAAAACTCAGCTCCTGTTCCAGTGTTATCAGCTCTTGGAATTTTATCATGAGCCTGAAAAGTATTTCTGAACAGCCCTGTTCATTTAAAGCTAACAGTAATGCTGCAGACCCTGTGTTTCAGAAGAAAACTTCCTGAAATTTGTGTTGTACATTTACCCCAAAGGCTCAAAACCAGGAATTTATAATTTTTAAAAAATTTAAATAACCTCATGGATTTTTTTGGTGAGGGGAAGAATGAGGAGGCTGACTCACAATTTTTATTTTATTTTTTTTAATACTTGTGGTTGGCTCTACTGCATAAATAAATCAATCCCCTAGCCACACAGCTCCATTTTTCCAGTCACAGCTTGTTGTTTTATTTATTTTTTCCCTCCATTGCCAACAAATCACTCTAGGGAGTTTTTAAACCCAGTAGTCTACTTTCGGAATGGAAACAGTTAGTATAATTTGTGAGAGAGAAAGCAAACAACAACAGAGACTTACCCCATTTTTTGGGTAGGCTATCCATCCTAGATCCCCCATTACTGTGCGTGAGTCCAGTAAATTCACTGAAAACAAGAGAAAAAAAACTGTTAAGGAAGATGGACAGATTACAAACTTCAGTAAATATTTCAAGGTTTGGGTGGCTATGGTAAACAGGCTGTTTATAATTAACCAAGGAAGTTGTATTTTTGTAAAGCAGAACAACAATGCAACTCCTCTAACAATGAGGTCATACACTGAAAACAATTCTATATACGCATTACTTTATTCCTTTGAGATCTGCCACTGAAACCAAGTTGTAAATATACTAACCTTCTGTAAGATCCAGATCCTTCATGTTCTTAGGATCTGGTCTTTTAGGGGGAATAAATACATAATGCACACTGTGTGTTTATGTATATATGTAAGATATAAAATATATAGGTATACATATACACTCACAAACATCTATATGTATTAATACATGCTTTTTTTATAGTGGTCTATGTTTTTAGCATAACTGGGCCTTTAAGACAAGAAATGAAACAAGGAACAACATGCAGAGTTTTCTGGTTTCATGAATTAAAATTTTAAAGTATTTTATGTGCAAGTATTACTGTATTATTGTTATCAGAAATTTATGCTTTTCTCCCTCTCCCACATTTTTCCCCAAGTCTTTGACAACTTCAGTGTGAGATATCTAAGTTATCTTTTCCCCATACACAAAAATTTGTAGTAGCTTTAAGTCACACAAGCAATAAACAATTTACATTAAACACCAAAAAACTATTTCCAAGCTTATAGCATTTTTTACCCCTCATATTACCCAAAATATTGAATAAAAAGTGTGAATTAAATCTACACACACTTAACTCAGCTAAGGAAAACTATTGTAGCTTCCGGTGCTGAGTTTCCACATCTTGTATGCAGGGCTTTAAATTTCCAAGTTAAAAGCTTGTTTCAGAATCAACAGCTGTCATCCAAAAATCCCAGCCTAGGAGAAACTTTCTTTTACTTTAAAAGCACACGATTTCCTTCTCTTTGGATTATAACTCACTTCTCACAGTATATGTGTGTGCTTAGTACCTCACTTTTTGTAATCATGTCCCTCCTGAAAAGGAAGCGATTTCCCTGCGTCTTCAATTCCTGATCACCATCCCTATGTGCTCTTTAAAAATCCCACTGTAAGTTTCTACAATTGGACTTTCAAGACTTTTCAGCCCATGATGATCTAGCACAAGAACAAGCTTGAAACAGGTGGAAGCAGCTTTGTGCTCACTCCTTTAGCACCAACTCTCATCCCTAGTACTTGTATCAGGCTAATTTGCAGTCTCTGCACAGGCAAATATACCAGTGCAAACACCTGTGAGGCACAGAGACCCTTCCTCACAGCAGCCCAGGTCACCTCACTGCAGGGCACTTCAGATAAAATTAGGAATGCTGCCAACTGAGCACCTCAAATATCAGGATTACACTATTTACAGAGGCATAGTAAGAAAATCCAGAAGTACACTATACTAAAAGGCATGCTCCTTTAAAATCTTAAGGAGTATTTAAAAAACAAATGAAGATTAAACAACAGATTTAGTTTGAAAAAATAAAGTTCTCTGAGTCAGTTTCATCTTAATCATTGTGCTGTACTGAAGGCTGACAACTATAGTCCCTTGTACACAAAAACACAGTGCGAGGTAGAAAAAAAAAATCAGTTCTCAGCTCTGGCATCAAACACTTAAAGAAAGATTTGACTATCCAGATATTTTCACAATGTATGCAAGTATTAATGCAGCACACTAGCATAAGGCATATAGATGTTCTGCCTGGTCAAGTATATTTTTATGATGTTGAGCAAAAACATTTGGTAGCTCAGGGTTTTCATGCCCAGATTGCTTTCTCCTGCCAAAACAGAAAACAGTTGGGAGCTGGCAATGCTACCAAACTACAAGACATTTGGTGGAAGCAATACTCAGAGACTACACTGAACTACATCCACAGTAAGTAAACATACAATTAGGTGGCTTTCCACCCCACAGCCTAAGCAAAATAAGAGTATTGCTATCGTCTACCATTAGATACGCCACCCAGTGATGGCCAGCCTTTCCCCTCCTGAAGTCTGCAGGTAAAATGCTCATTAAGGCCTCCTGCTCCAGCTGAAGTCAAGCACCAGGACCAAAGTGCTCCTGAACCATGCTGCATTTTCTTTTTAATGAGATAAAAAGGCTGATCTTAAAATACAGTTCAGAATAAGACACACAAAAATAACATGTCCCACGTTATAACTGTATACTATTTTAAAAAGCAAGAGAAGGGAGCGCCATTGACAAAATAGTCAGGTTTAATCAAATTCCTTCTATTACAATCACTGTAATTAAACTGTGCAGAACAGTATATTCCTGTCTTAAGTTGCAATGGATGCAAAAGTATGGATCTACATTGTACAACTTAATTAAAACTTGTCCTGGAGATGCTACTAATGAATGTAATTAGTGTGTTTGATGACACAAACTTCTTCATGACATGCCAATTAAGGAAAAAAATCAGAAAAAGTGCTTTTATTAAAACATCAGATCATAAAAAGAACATGATACAACTAAATATTGTATTATCTCTCTATCAACGACAATTTTTAAATTGCTGTTATTAACTTCAATTTCAAAATAATTTTCTGCATATGAAAAGATAATACAACCCATTCAACTCTAACTCAAGTCAGTGGGAATCTTTCTACTGATGAGTCAGCCAGCAGAGCTGAACACTAAACCTCCACTTAGAAAAGACTCAATTCCTCCCTTATTTTAGTAGAAGTCTGCATAGAGCAAAATAAATAGGAAAGGTTATGATACACCATTTGACAGGCACCACATAGTAACCTAAAATTCACATGCCAGGAAGACAAAAGCCACAAGTGACTTTGAGCTCCCCCTGTGCCTGGGCTCCTGGAGGCCAGAGAGGCTCCCAGCACAGCTTCAACAGCTCTGGGGGGCTGCTCAGGCACTGAGGGTGGTGAGGGTTTTCACTGTGAGGGTGGTCAGACACTGGACCAGGTTGCCCAGAGAAGCTGTGGATGTCCCCTCCCTGGAAGTGTTCAGGGCCAGGCTGGATGAGGCTTTGAGCAACCTGGTCTAGTGGAAGGTGTCCCTGCTGATGGCAGGGGGGTTGGAACCAGATGATCTTGAAGGTCTCTTCCAAGTCATACCATTCTATAATTCTATGATTATTTTTGCTGAAATGGCTTTCATCAAATAAATGCAGATTGGCCAGATTGGGGAAGAAACAGTGAGCAAACAGGAAGTACATACACGCAACATGGAGGACACCATTTCAGCAGAGACTTTAGAGAGGGGCTCCTGCTATCCCAAACAGATGCTTCCATAACTCACCATGTGGCTACTTGGGAAGAGATGAAGCTGTTGTGCACCTGAATAAAAAACCCAGAAACTGCCTCTGCTTTAACCGACAGCAAGACAGAGAAAGACACCAGAGGTCTTCTCCAGAGCAGTAGAACCAGTTCCTCCCCATTCAACCTGTGACAACCGTCAGTGTGCATTTGGCTATGGCTGTCTAACAACCAACTAATCAAAACACTCAGGTCACTGAAGGGGGTAATTCAGGAAAACATTCAACTATGGTGCTTAAGACTTACATACTTCAGGAAGTCTAGTGCCAGCTCCTGTATAGCTTAGAACTCCTGGACCAGCCCCAATGCTGTAGATACTCCACAGGCATAACCCAGAGTTGTACTCAGCAGCCCTTGGGATGTAGGAGAGCTTACCCCACTGAAGAAATCTCTCCAGAAATAGCTAGCAACTCTGCTTGGTCCATAACCTTGAAAGCCTCCAAAATAACAGAACTTATTTATTCCCACTTCCTTTCTCCTCAGCATCAGCTAGCTATCTCAAGGAACAAGCAAGAAACCTCAGAGCCCATAAGCACACTCTTAGCACCTGTATCTCTGCCAGCAAACTTGGAAGATGCACATATGTACATTCAAAAATGTTTTCTCCTCATCTCCACCACCAGTGCATCCATCCCACAAGCCCTAATTATTTCTAATGCTCAGTCAAGGGGAACACAAAACCGCACAGATCTATATCATCATTAACTTCCATGCCTTCAGGGTAGGATAAATGATGATTAAGTCTAAAGTCATACCACAACCTTTTTTTTTTTTTTCTTCCTTTTTTTAATACAGAATAACAGCCTGGGGAATTTGCATACATTCGTGTTCCTAGACAGGCTAGTTACTACGGGTGAGCAATCAAGTTAGAATGAAACCAGAAGTGATCTAAACCTTTGCCTTGAACTCTAGGTGGTGAATTAATAGTGCTTTTTCACTCAGGAATGTCTGACAGGTAGACCAGATACGGCCTTTTACTCAAATGTCCCTGTCTTCCTCATACAGGTGGCATTTAGCAGCTTCACGCTGGCTACACAGCGATTGTGGCTGGAAGGAAGTACAAGAAATGCCAGGGCTGATGGTGATCAATATTGACCTAAACCAACACTGCTGCCCACACAGCAGAGCACCCCATCTGACACAGCCACCTAAAACAGTGCCATGTGGCAGCATTAAATTGCCCAGGTGAAAGCAGAACAGGTCAGTCATGACGGTACAATGCCTGAAGTAGGAGCCACTGATCCATGGATTTTTTTGGTCATACCACTGAAGCAAAATGGCTCCTCTGGTCTGGAGCAGGATCAGCTGAAGCAACTTCATTTTCTTCATTCCAATTTCAAATGGGCAAAAAACAAGCTGAAAAAAAAAACCAAAAATCCCCCACCAGCAGGCTAAAACACTGAACCAGCTTATTCTACCAGCCACGTATTCTCCTGCCATTCCAGCATCTAAGGGTCTTCCAGAAACACTTTCATTGCTCACACAGGGGCAAAGTCTCTGCATACATACAAGACTGAACTCTTCTGGGTTGCCATGGTCTTTGAGTTGATTTCCAATAAATCATTATACACCAGAGTAGTCCTGCTCTTCAGCAGCACCATTTGCAAGCTAAGGCTTACCACAACGCATGCTCTACCAATGTCTACCCTGACAAATCGCTCTAGAACAGGCAAAATTATCAGGATAGCAAAAGATGATGGAGTTCATGCCATGAAGCTGTAAATCTTTTTTTTTTTTTTTTTTAATTCACTGAAATACACCTAAAGCAGGAAAAGAACATCCTCTTTCACCAGATCAATACCCTATAACTACAGTTTCCACCACAAAACAAAGGGGAGTAAAGAAACCTTCCTTAAAGGCTGCATAAATATTTCAAAACACCGTATAATTTCTCAAGTAGCATATTTTTAAACAATAACATCGGAATCAAAATGTTTAGTTTTAAACAACTGAAGCAAAACTCTGTTTTAATATATTTCTTGGGAATTGAACAGGAATCAAACATTGTTTTGGGTAACCTGAATCTGAACTCCTATATGAAAAAAAAGTGTGAATCAAGTGCTCCTACATCCTCCTGCAGCTTCTGGCCTCACTTTGCACTGCACTCTGCAGGGCATAGCCAGCCATGGAAAGGTCTGAGTTACATCAAGGTAGCTCCAGTTCTGACCCAACACTCATAGCTTGTAGGAGCAACTACAATTAAAATACTTGTGAGAAGCCTCTCATGGGAATACTTACACACTGCCAATTAAGCATGAAGTGAAATGCTCTGCTGGATGGGGGTCAAGGTGCACGACAAGATGGGACAGCAGCGCTTTGCACTGAGCGCTCATTGGGAGGTCTTCTGAATAACATCACAGGCTTTCCACCAAGCTTCATGCCTCTGCTCTCCTCCTCCGTCCCAAGGCAGGGAGTGGAGCTGCCAAAGACCTCACCATTAACAGAGCTGGTTTCTCCTTACACTGCATACCTCCCCATCCTTCCTCCTGTACTCATGGAGTTCACAGCACTACTAAGACACACTGACTGCATAGGACTCTTCATCATCATGAGTCAAAGTTTTCCGTCTTCATAAATCTTCACTGGGTTTATTGCAGTATTGTTGCCATTCATTTTCCAACTGTTTTCCCTGTTGTGCCAAGTATTTCTTCAAAAAGTCTAAATCCAAGGCGAACCAACAAGTGACAGTCAAAAATAATCCAAGAAAGCAAAAACAAATGAAAAAATAAACTCTTGAAAGAAATCAAAGTCATCAGGGAGCAGATGTTTTGTATTAATTAGCTACACTGAGTTGGGACAAAAAACTCATAGGCAAGAACCTTGGAAGCATTTCCATCAGTGGAAACCAGCGACAGAGGAGTGCAAGCTGTAGCAGTACCTATTATTTATAGCCCACTGGAGGAAGAAAATATACACTACTTAATGAACTCGCAAACTAATATTAACTGCAGATTTACATTTTATTACATTGGCTTCATTCTGCTCTAAGTTTTCTCATGATTCCCTTTTATAGCAAGAGCCAAAATGCTAGAATCTGCATCACAGATTCATAGGTTTTTAAGGCCAGATGGACAACTGCAATCATAACATCAGCCAGAGATTTTTACCCAGTAATTTCTGCATTATGTCTCTAATTTGTTTGAATACACTGTTTACGAGGGGTACGATATCGCCCTTTGACAAAGTTCTTCGGGTTGGCTGCATTTTTTCCTGGCAGGCACAGCACTGGCCGTAGCTCCATGGAGTGGGACCAAAAGCTTGCTTCCATAACTGGACCCACTAAAACAAATAGGAAACTGCAGATTCTTTCCTCACAAGGACTTGCACTCAAGACAAGAGGCAGATATTTGGTCTTCCCACCACACATAACTTAAAAGCAGAAGTGGTCAGGAGATTATTAGTTCGACACCAAAGTGCCGGGAAACTTAAAAACCAGTATGGCTTGCTTTTTAAAAAAAAAAAAAAATGGCAAACATTTCCATTCCCACCAAAATCACCATTTAATTGAAAAGGAATCATTCACTGTGAAGAAAGTTAGTAAAGTGTTTCCAGCTCCACTCATAAGATCCACTGGAAACAACACTGCACAAATCTTTAGGAGAAACCATTTGGGCAAGCACCACCCTGCCATTAAGAATGAAAAAGACACTTCCACTGAAGGCAAGATACAACCAGCAACCTGACAACCAGGCTGCATGAAGAAACAAAAACCCTGGGTCTGCAGGCAGCACAGGTAATCTGCAACTAGTTGAACGAGGCAGCCAGTTTCTTCAAGACCCTACTAAAAGCAAGCATCTTATTAAGCACCCACAGAAAGCCAAGCAGTAAAATCCTCAGTTTCCCAGAGCAATCGAAACACCTGCTGGCAGTGCTGAGGTGAAGTCTTACCTTCTTCCCTGAATCAGAGCATTACCAACTAAAAGCAATATGGTCTCTGTTCCTAAAAAGTATCCCCAAAGACATGGATAAATTCTGTTATGCATATAGCTAAACTCAACCAAAGGAAAGAAACTCGGCACAGACGCATCCAGAGCTGTCACGGCTGTCAGCTTTCGCTACCAGTGGACTTGCAAGACCTCACTGTCCAGCGCCAATAAAGCCTTCCTGTTGACAATAATGACTACTCTGCTGCCACTGAGTTCACTCAAGTAGAAAAAAAAGGAACTGACATAATGCTTAGATAGCATTCAGGAGCAAAAAAATGTTTAAGATGATCTATTGGCTTTTCAGGGGGGTTGTCAGTTTATCCCTTCTATTTCTGTTGAGGGAGGAGGTTGCTAGGGGGAACAGCACATTGCCAACACATTTTAGGAAGAACCTGCATGTGAAAATTAGCAAAGCAAAGATGGATAAACCAAAATGATTGGGTTTTTTGGAGAAATCAACTCACAAAGGCAAGTATATAGGTAGTTTCCCCAAGTAGCTTCACTGGTTTGGGACATGCAAAACAGTTTAAAAAATTATACAAGTCCACCCAGAAACATAAAATGCACATTACTGATGCTGAATAATTAATTTCCTCCCAGGTGTTTCTCTATCCCCTCAGAGAATTCAAGATTCAAACTGGTTGGTCTGACCTCAGTTTCTCACATTAAATGATCCAGGTTAGAGAATCCAGGAGTTAATACTTTGGCAAGACACTTCAGTACTGCCCCCTGCAAAAAAATGAAGTAGCTGGCATGAAAGCCTGCAAGCCCAGGGTCCTATCCTCTCTCCAACAGGCTACACAGCCACCTAAACCTAGAAGCTCTCAACTCCTGCGGGGGACTGCTTCCTCTCCAAGCACACCCCACAAGGCACAGTTTGCTCAAGAG